>NC_079434.1:149286-332606 GCF_026213295.1 Gadus chalcogrammus | reverse complement strand
TCGCCGGTAAATTAGGGATTGATCATGCGCCCCAAGGGGCGGTTCGGCGGAAGGAGGAGGCGTGTTCTAGCGCAAACGGTATTTTGCCGTTTCTGAATACCATTGCGCTACTGACCAGGAAATACCTGGTTTAAAGTCAGTGGCACGTTGTTCAGATGCTATTTTAAGGGCGCATGCATACATGCGCATGCGATGCATACGGATTGCTTGTGCACCTCGCGCATACACTTTGCTTCTCCCATCTACCTAGCCGCACATTCTTGGTAAATTATTTGGGAAAGAACAGCTGATGCAGCGGTAATAAGTTGTACTTTTAAATCAATGCATCTGCAAACACCGTACAGCAAACACATATTTTCTTTACAGAGACATCGTGTAGGCCTACATGCCCATAACTTTTAGGATTGATGAGTATTTGATCGTGAAAAACATTGTTTTACCGCGAGTGAGTGTTAAAAAGAATGAATGAATGCGGGCGCGCGTGTGTGCTCTGTTTAAACACACGCAAACTAAACATGTAACGCATGATACAATTAATGGCAATGTCTATTACCGCGGGGACACATGCATATTAGGATAGCATACAATACTGATAAGAAACAATGTTTATAATGTATTGCGTATATCATTAAATAGAACCACAGTTACCGCATATCATATGTTATATCATATACGTTTTCTTTGCCGAAATTTATTTGAGGACTCAGTATTTCTGAAGTTGTGGAAGAAAACCCCTTATTCCATGTGTGAATTAGGCCATATTATTTGGCAATAAACTGAGCCATTTGCAGTTTGATATTCATGTGCATCTGTCTCATCGGAGACAGCAGACGCGCTGTCAAAATATCAACTCGTCCGATTCAAATGCGCTCATGGCTCTTAAAGGGGATGGGAGCTGGCACTCTCATTGGTTTGTTGGACGTTACGCCCAAACCACACCTACGGGTAACTAGGCTGCTTCAGACCAACCCTTTTGACACTTGCGCCGCGACGCAAGTGTCATTTATCCGCCTGTAAAATAGCGATAACGCCGTAGAACCGCCCACAAAGCTACTTGCGCTTTGCGCTTCCCACTTGCGTTTCAGACCGTTAAAATAGGGCCCATTAAGTCATTCATCAGTGGACCCATACCAGCAGTTGACAGGGGAATAAACAGATTCAGTCGTCTACTTGCACTGAAGAAATGGCTTTCCAGAGTCTGCAATGAAAGAGGAAGGGGCTTTATTGACAATTTCAACTTGCAAATATCTTTTCAGAGCAGATGGCCTACACCCAAACAGGTTAGGCTCAAAACTGTTAAGGGACCATCTTCTCTTCTCGCTCTCCCACAAATCTCCAAGGTCTGACGCACAGGCCACAGTCAGAGCACAGGTTGAGAAGAAGCGAGACTACAGCCTCCCCAACACATCTACTCTGCCACTATCTGACACACCGATAGCAGACAAACCACAGACCTTGATGAGAGACAACAGCCTGCCCGACACCATGGACACCGTGCCTTCCCCCATCGCTGATGCTGGCTTGGCGAGGAACGGCCACCCCCCACCTCTGCACTCCCCCATCGATGATGACCTCCAGCCTCATCTCTCCCATAGCCACAACAACAACTCCAGCGCCACTGTCTCCTCCCTTTGCGATTTTTCAGCTGAATTTAAGAAACTGGAATATGTTGGCATCAAACTTGCAACTGTGTCAATGATAGCATCGCCACGTCCTGGCCACAGGCTGATAACACCCAAGCGTAGGGAGCCCCAGCCCCCCCCCCCCTGTACTGATAGTAGTCCTGAGTATTACTGAGACAGAAAAGGGTTCAGCCGTAGACACAGTATAAAGGAAGCTTCGCATAATCTGCTGAACCCAAGGTTGCCTACGTCAAAACCTGGCAACTTTTGCATTCCTGCTGTAACCACTAAGAGAGTAAACAAAGGGAAATTTAGACACACTGCTAACCTCACAAATCTCATACCTATTGCCTCCAAAACAAAAACAACCTTAAAGCCTATCAACAACCCCATCAGGATGGGTCTACTTAATGTTAGGTCTCTTAATAACTAATCATTTTTAGTTAATGTCGTGGAAATATCAATCATAACTATAAATATACAATCACATACAAATTATATTAACCTTGTTTATATAATTATTACATTCTAAGGAACTGTATACATTCTCCCTGTAACTTAAGTTAATTCGTATTCAAGCTCCCACTGGAGCCAGGAAGTCTGGTTTTGTGACCAGGCCAATCGACTGACTTCTTTGTTGTGTAAACTCGTTTAGAGACAATTCTGTAGACATGTCCAATACCCACCCATTGTATTACAAATTGACTTGTCCTAAGGTCACTCCCACTTCCTTCCCACAATGTTAATGTTCCCTATAAGAATCTTGTGAATCTATTGTCTCGTCGAATGTGTTCTTGGTAAACTTTGCTGCCGGTACTTTTCCCATGATCATGCTTTAAGATTAAATCAAATATTTCGCTGTCCGACGTGTCCGTGAGAGAACTTTCTCTTCATCAAATGGCGTTGTCGGCAGGATCCCAATATGAGATCATCAGACTGGTAAGTTATGTTTCTTTTGAATGACTATCTTGCCATTCTGACCCTCTGACGGGATCCGGAATTTGGAAAATAGATAAACACATTTGATTAGGATCTGACCTGGACCTTTGGAGGCGATTAGCACTAAAACAACTATTCAGCTAAAGAGTGGATAAGTGGACATAGTTGCCTGCCTTTGGTATGATGAATAGATAGAGATCTATTTCAAATAGGGCTGATAATTGCACCCACGGGAAGAAGTTATTTAATTTTGACCCGGACCTTTGCACCGTTTCTGCACTGACAGAAACGGTTCAAAGGTATGATGAATAGACAGAGATCTATTTCAAATAGGGCTGATGATTGCACCCACGGGAAAATCGATCTAAAAGCATGAGGTTTCATTTAAATTCTTATTTAGGCGGAGGCTCTGTCTGATATTTTTTGCTAAAATATCCAAGAATTAGGAATCCCTACGAATTGATAATCCGTACTACGTAGGCATCAATGATCGGCCAGTAGTAGACTGTTACTACGAATGGAAAGCTTGTGCCGTGCGAATCGTTAGCAAGATTTCGCTCTGCAGATTAACTCTTGTTATGTGACCAATGCAGGAATGTTGGCGGAGAACGTTTTGATTACTCTCAGTAAGGGTAGCAACCCTCCTAAGAACTACGTACATTACAAGAGTTACGTTGGTGTGTTACAAATGAATGTGCATCCCAAGTAGAACCCATTCAGTAAGCCCAGTAATAAAACAGTTTGGGACCCCACATACGGCCAACCAGTGAATGCATTTGCTTGGACCTCACATGAATGGGTAATGTACGTCCCTCGGAAGTTATGCAATTCTGACCTCGGACCTTTGAACGTTTCTGTACTGACAGACCTTTCACTGGTATGATGAATAGATAGAGATCTATTTCAAATAGGGCTGATAATTGCACCCACGGGAAGAAGTTATTTAATTTTGACCCGGACCTTTGCACCGTTTCTGCACTGACAGAAACGGTTCAAAGGTATGATGAATAGACAGAGATCTATTTCAAATAGGGCTGATGATTGCACCCGCAGGAAAACCAAGTAGGATGAATTGAGTGGCCTCATGTTGTTTGAACCTGAATGAAATGTACATAAAATAGAGGAGCCTCCCAACCTAAAGACACCAACGACGGCGAAAAATTTGATTTAACCACTGTTCAACTTTTCTTGTCATGTTACTAAACTTATCTTTTTTCAGAAAAGTGGACGAGTGGTAAAACTAAATATAATAGAAAAATAACGTCCGGCCTTTACGGACGCAAACAGTGCCAGCAGGTAAGTATGGCACTGAAACAACTGAGGGAATAGGCCCCCCTCGGTTGTGAAAAGAAAAAATATATAAAGAACATCGTTGTGTCTCATCCCAATTGTTATGTTATGTATTTTTCGCGCCGTATTTCTATCCTTTCTTTCCATGCTTTGCTTTCATGTTGTCTACAACCTCTTGTAGACCCTTCTTCTTTCCACAGCGCTGGAGAAGCAGTTTTACGCCGTCCCGAAATTCGAAATGTATTTGAATGCGATTGTAATAGATTTACTGCTGAGCTGTATTAATATGATCTGAGAGATCGTATAGATTTTTTTTTTCAGATAAATAGCAATGCCCAAGGAACGAATACCCGAAAAACGTAGCAGTTCAGGACACTGATCGAGAGCCAGAGGACAATTCAACTCCACAAAAGTTTATTCTTCAAACAGGTTTGATTGATAAACCACGAGTGAGTACCCTGAAACTAACATAGAAATAAATAAATCGGGCTCCTTTGAGACATTGACTTTACTCTGATTTACAAATTTGTACAAAATATATTAATATCATTCAGTTAGATAACATTTCTTTGTTTCTTTATCAAACAGATCTGTAGTCTCCATTTACGTTGAGTTCCACATGTTTTAAAATTATTAAATAACATTAACATAGCCTACTTTTAGCATTAAAGAATTCATGACGTAAAACTATAACAAAAGTGATTGTATTTTGTTTCGTATATCCCTATCTGTTGTATCAGCTGTGTGTGTATTCCTTTATTCGTATTAATTTGTTTGTGTTTTCTTTCCAAAAGAACGTCTGACTCCCACAGTCATAAAGAGTAAAATGAGCGCCCATTCATCAAAACGGGACGCTAAGGTGACAATAACGGTATCTAAGCAAATAAAAAAAAGAGCGGACGTGGTAAGAACTCGCTATGGTAAGAAAAAAAACGATCCTATAGTGCCACCAAGATCCCCCGCAGATATAGTCTTGAGGGAAGAAGGCATATACTCGGTCTTTCCATTTACTTATGATGTGTACGAATGGACAGATGGCTGTTGGCCAATAGGTGGTTCTTTTGATTCTTGCAAACTACAAGAATTAAAAGAAACAATAACGTCTGGACCAGATCCGAATTGGGATTTTAATTACACACAGAATTGTTTAGATGCATGGATTCGCACGGCAAAACGACACCCAATACCGAAACCAGTTAAACAAGAAGTAACTCCAGAAATCGCGTCTAACATTTTCAAAATAACGATGCAAATCAACCCAGATTGGACAGAAGTGTGTAGAACAACTCTGTTGAACAAAACAGCAACTAGTAATGCAGAACATGTTGATAAATTAATGACTGAAATAGAGTTAACAGCCGCAGAAGTAGACGCTATTAAAACAGCCCAAAACAACATAAAAGACAAAACCGCCCTCGCTACACTTTGTGTATGGAGCCAACGTCAACTCGTTAAAGAACCCTCCAGATGTTTTTACTGCAAAAAGATAGGTCATCGGGAGAAATATTGCAGAAAGAAACACAGAGACGAGGCCAAACCGTCGGCCCCGCCCACGGAACCAGTCCGCGCCCCCCACACCATGAAGAACCCACTACAACGCCCAGGTGAGTATAATCATTACTAGGACCCCTTGGAAAAGGAAACAAGGATCCAGGCAACGCTTCTTCAACTGTCTTCCACCCCCACCGAAAATCCAAAATGCTCCGTGCAGGTAGGACAAAACCATTTTGAATTTCTTGTCGATTCTGGTGCTACAGTATCAGCTATTAACAAAACTGGTGTTTTACAAGAAAGTAACTAAACATTGAAAACGGTTGGTATTGCTGGCATTTCGATGAGTGAAACAATATAAAAGCCGGTTCCCACTATTATATCACATGTCCCATTGGAACAGAAGTTTTTAATCTCTCCCACCTCTCCTGTTACAGTTCACCCCAGAGTTTATCGCAGGTACCATCTAAACTATGGGCCATGCATAAAAATCATGCAGGATTTGTAACCTCTTCACCATCTCTTAAAGTTACATTAAAGTCAGATGCTACTTTGACTTGTACTCGACAATATCGTTTGTCCCCCGAAGCATTAGATAGAATTCAGCCGGTAATAACTTCTCTTTTATCTCAAGGTATTCTAAAGGAAACAACTACTAGTCCTTGTAACACACCCATATTGCCCCTCCCGAAGCCAGGGAGACCAGATGAATAGAGATTTGTACAAGATTTGAGAGCAGTCCACAATTGCGTTGTTCCTATCACACCCATAGTACCAGACACACATACAATACTGTCATCAATCCCTTCAGATTCCACACATTACACAGTAATTGATCTGTGCTCAGCGTTTTTCTCCATTCCAATACCATCTGACAGCCCTACCCATGGTTTTTATCCTAGTGATATGATCATGTTAAAGTCACTTAACCCAAATGTTCTCCTCCCCAGATGGCAAGGACCAATCCAGGTGTAACTGACCACGAGGGCTGCAGTCAAACTCCAAGGAAAACCAGAATGGATCCATGCAAGCCGATGCCGCCCAGCACCTCCAGAAGAGGAAAACACCAACACCTCGAATGGACCACCTCTACCGCGATCTGCATAATACTCCTGATGAGCCCAGCAGACCAATGCAACGCAACCACCAGCAACAACGACCGACTCCCAACCATAGCGGAACCCCAGCTAACCACATCATCACACAACCAGTTTGCAAGCCCACTTGCTGCAGCTCAAACCTACTTCAACACCACCAAGAATGGGCCACTTACTCCAATGAAGAGTTACCAAATGAAAAATGACTGACCTAACAGCTCGACATAAATTTTACTAATGTACATATTGATCATTTACTTTTACTAATTTCTTTGAATTTGCAAAATTTTACAAATGTACATATTGATTACTTTATTAATGATTGATTTTTACTAATTTCTTTGAATTTTGTTCCTATTATTCTGTGTTTTAACTTGTTTCACCATCATTTGTAATCCTGTGCCATAATATACTACCTGTAATAAGTGTTGATCTTATGATCAAAAAGGGAGGAACTGTCGTGGAAATATCAATCATAACTATAAATATACAATCACATACAAATTATATTAACCTTGTTTATATAATTATTACATTAGAAGAAACTGTATACATTCTCCCTGTAACTTAAAACAAATCCCTTCCTCTCTTAAAACTGAGAGAGGTTAAGTTAATTCGTATTCAAGTTCCCACTGGAACCAGTAAGTCTGGTTTTGTGACCAGGCCAATCGACTGACTTCTTTGTTGTGTAAACTATTTACAGCCACCATGTCTTGCAAACCTGCAGACATGTCCAATAACCACCCGTTGTATTGCAAATTAACTTGGCCTTAGGTCACTCCCACTCCCTACCCACAATGGAAACGTTCCCTATAAGAATGTTGTTCACCTATTGTTTCATCGAATGTGTTCTTGGTAACTTTTGCTGCCACTACTTTTCCCATGATCATGCTTTAAGATTAAATCAAATATTTCGCTGTCCGACGTGTCCGTGAGAGAACTTTCTCTTCATCAGTTAATGATTATATTACCACCTCTAAACTGGATTTTATGTTTTTTACTGAAACATGGCTGGAACAAAATAACAGTGCAACCGTTCTGATAGAGACAGCTCCCAACTATAACCTTTTAGATGCATGTAGATCTAGAAAAAGAGGTGGAAGGGTTGCTGCTGGAAACAGATGTTATTTGGTGATTTTCCATCATTCGAATACCTCCTTTGTGCTGTATTGAAATGCTCCCCCAGTGTTCTCCTATTAATTATTTACAGGCCACCCACATACTCTGCAAATTTTTTCGATGACTTCACAGAATTATTGTCTAGCATCTCCACAGACTTTGGCAGTCTAGTTAGAACTGGTAACTTTTTACCATTTTGGACACATTTGAACTGTCTCAACATGTGAAAGAGGCTACTCATTGTAAGAGGAACACTCTAGACCAGGGGCCGTATTCACAAAGGATCTTAGGGCTAAAAGTAGGTCCTAACTGGCGAATTTAGGAGTAACTCCTACAAATAATGGGCGTGTCACTCTTAAATTTAGGACTCCTAACTTTTTTCACTAAGAGCAATTCACAAAGTATTTTAGGACTAAAAGAAGCACCTAAGTCTAGGAGAGCTTAAAAGTCCCCAAGAGGACTCCTAACTCGGTAAGACCTATTCACAAAGAATCTTAAAATGCCTGCGAGACGAAATGTTAGGGTATTCAACTTATTGTGGAGTTAATGTGCGATGCAATAACATCCCCGACTAACAGGAATAATCAGATTAGTCCCGAAATAAAATGTTTGGCCACACTACGTTATTTAGCAACAGGGGAAATGCAACTTTGCAATGCCGACGATTTAAAATTATCGCAACCATCAGTCAGCCGTGCCATAAACTTTCCTTTGGACATTCAACAATTACACAGGATCAAAGCCAACTTCATGGCAATTGCATGTATGCCCGGTGTGGTCGGTGCTATTGACGGGACGCACATAAAAAAAATTGCGAGATCAAAAGACGAGGACGTGTTCGTCAATAGGAAGAAAGTGCATTCCATCAACACGCAGGTTGTTTTTGATGCAAATTTTAACATAGCCTACTGGATGTTGTTGCAAAGTGGCCTGGATCTTCAGCTACCCATGATGCGCGCATTTTAATGGTGAGCGGTCTGAGGCAGCTTTTTGAGATGTACCAGTTGGGTGTCACTTGCTGGGTGACAGTGATTATCCATACAAGACGTGGCTCTAGACACCCTACCTCAATCCACAACCGGGAGCACAGTTAAAGTGTAACATGTAAGTGATTACGCAGATTACGCTTAGTCCTACACTCAAAAAAATGAACTAGGGCATGTGTTTGATTAGCAAGCTAGAATTATGTTAACATGAAATGATTGAAACATGTTTTTCGTCATTACATGATTCATTCTTGTTCATAATAGCTGATTTGAAGAAAATGCAGATCAATCAGAAACATATATATCAATCCAATGAGAAGTGGATTAATCAAGACAATGACTGTTGTACTGTGAGCTATTGCGCATGCTCGTTCCCGCCCTTGACCGACCGGATGACACGGACTGATACGGACGACTAGCACTTGCTCCATATTTATCGTATAGCATCCTTCAATTTACGAGGTAAGTAATTCATATCTATAATCACGAATATATATTATTTAACCGTGTGAGTGTTAAATTGTACTTATTAGCCCTTATGATACATTTCCCAAGTTTTCTCTGTCACTCGTTTCCTAGTTAGCGGTAAGTAGCTCAACTCCGCCTTGCTAGGTTTCTATAATTTACACCCATGGACCACCCGAGTATTCTCAAAGTTGATTTTCGTGCTTCGTATTGAAAGAAATGGCAATGTATGTGTATACAACCACCACCGTGTGCATTGGTAGCGGGGAGTGCCACCACATAGTCATAGCCATGTTGCTAGCGCACGTGTGCATGGGTAGTGGGGGAGTGCTAGCACATGGTCATAGCCATGGTGTTAGTGCACGTGTGCATCAGTGTTAATTTCGTTGCGTTAATGACACGTTGGATCTTAGCTACAGAGGCGGGCCGTCAGGGCTAGCAAAGCCTTCTCTGCTGGACTAGAACCTTTCAGAACAATACATTATTTTTATTAGACAGATAATTGATACCTTTTGAATATATATATATTTTTTCATTCTATCTATTTTGCGACGAAGCGGCCGCGCAAACCCGACAAGCATGATTGGCCGGCCCACGGGAGGCCGCGGCCCCTATGGCATCTGCCCGAATGCCAGACCGTCCAGTCCGTCGCTGGCGCTAATATACGGTATATATTATCGTGCTGGAGGCAACACAACTGAAGGAAAAATAAATAAATACGTATTTAGACTTATGTGAACAAACTTATTAAAATAGAATGAAAAAATAAATAAATAAATAAATATATATATATATATATATATATATTAAAAGGTATCAATTATATATTTAATAAAAATAATGTATTGTTCTGAAAGGTTCTAGTCCAGCAGAGAAGGCTTTGCTGGCCCTGACGGCCCGCCTCTGTAGCTAAGGTCCGTCCTATTTACTGGAGGAGTGAACGTTGTTTCATGTTTCCGTTGCATAAGAACCTTACGGGAGGGTAATGATTGGAAAATATGCATTTTGAATGTCCAAATAGCACCACCAACATTTTAGTCGCGTCTCATCTCTCATCTTCAGTTGCGTTGCCTCCAGCGCGATAATATATATATTAGAGCCAGCGACGGTCTGGCATTCGGGCAGATGCCATGTTTATAACATTTTAAAACTGTTCATCTTTCTTTTTTTTTCACCAGAAATACATCAGAAAAGTAGCTGTCCCCCTGCTCAAATTTTTGTCTGCTGATACCTTTAGCCTCACATGGTAAGTTAATATTTGTATCAGATTGTTTATCCATTTGTACAAAGATAAATAAACATAACATTAAGCTGATATCAGTGTTAAATAATTTTTGCAAACTGAATTTACTCATTCCTGAGGTTGCCTTATGAGTATTTGCTCACATTTTTTTTATAAGGCCTTGCTGTTAACAGAGTTCCTTCAGTTTTATCTGTTCAACATTTGATACTACATTGTGCTGTTAATACAAATTCATCACCTGCATCAATATATAAGCTAAAATAAAAAGTCCACTTGCAAAATTCCTAGATTCTTCGCTCAGAAGATGTGTTAAAGTGCTTACCTGTAGCTTGCTATTTCATGTGAGGAAATGTAGTTTGCATGTTGTCTATGATCATATCTTAAATGTTTTAATGATGCTTGAAATAACAATATTGAGTCTCACTTATTTAACAAAAAAAACAACACTAAAACAGCCATTAACGTGTTGTGTGGCATGCATGTGTGGGGGAGATGCAAAGTACTGTCCTTTTTCATCATAATAAATATCCTGCTTATTTATTTATTTATTTATTTATCAAGATCACATTCCCTTGACATGTTGCATATGAATTATTTGCTAATCTTTATTTTTATTTTTTTTGTTACAGTGACCTGACCTCTATGTGGCAGTGCAGACATTGTGTAACCAGAGAGATTAGCAGGTACAAATTACTGAAACATTATAAACTACATCATCATTATGGGAGAGGCCAACAATATCAATGCATATATGTAAATTGTCCTTGCACATTCAGAACGTGGACTGGACTCCGAACCCATGTCTATAAAGCTCATTCATTCCAACCTACACAGACTGCGTTGAATTCAGTAACATTTAAATGTGAGGTATGCGGACGTAGTGACCTCTCTACTGAGAGGGATTTTTTTGTTCACATTGGGACACATCTGCGAAGTTGTGAGACGGTTGGTTGTGTTTTTCTTGGATGCTCTTTCCAAACCAATATTAATAGTACATTTAACACTCACAAAAAGAGAAAGCATCATCCACACACACTGCAAGATTTTAAAACCAGTGTGATTAAGTTTGTGAACCCCGTTGAAGGACCGGTTGCCTCTGACGGTGTTGGGACTGGCTATCCAGCTGATGTGTCATTTGATGAAGTTGAGGCTGAGACAGTGACAGTAAAGGAAATTGGAGCTGTGGAAAATCTGCCAGAAGTTATTGAGCGGAAAATAGCAGCAATATTGTTAAAATTAGAACATATATTTCATATTCCTGCAAAAGGTGTGGATGAGTTACTGGAAGAGTTGCATTTTCTAAGTTCAGCTAGTGTACCTGTCACAAAGCATACAATTACAGAAATCTTCAAGAGCCATAACCTCAATATTGGTCCGGCAGTTGTCGAAGAACTTGCTAATTCTGTATTCGTCTCTAACCCTGTCTCTAAAAGTTTTGAAAGGTCTGGCCCTCTTGCCACATCCTATAAAAGAAAAAAATATTACAAGGTTCATTTTAGAGTTGTTGAAGCGACCGAGTATATTTTATCTGTGGAACAAAGGAGGTCATTTCAATATGTCCCATTATTACAGTTATTGCAGGAAGTACTGAGTCACAATAAAATAGTGAATAAAGTGATTGAAGAACACACAGCTCAAATAAATAGAGAAGCTTTGCATGGTGATCAACGAGTTTACAGGTCTTTTCGAGATGGTGAAAATTACAAAACAAATAGCTTTCTAGCTGTTGATGAGTTGAGATTTTCCATAAAACTTTACATCGACGAATTTGAGGTTTGTAATCCTCTTGGGACCTCTCGCAAAAAGCACAAGCTTTGTGGGGTGTATTGGGTTTTGGACAATTTGCCGCCTGGCTCTCATTCTGCTCTCTCATCAATTTATTTAGCTGTTCTTTGTAAAAGTGACGATTTGAGGAAATTCGGTTTCAAAGAAGTTTTGGATCCACTTTTGAAAGATCTGGTAATTCTGGAGGAGCATGGTTTGTTCATCAGTCAATTGAATAAGTGTATCAAAGGCACTGTGAGTTGCGTAATAGCTGATAACCTAGGTGCCCATGGCCTGGCAGGTTTTGTAGAAAGTTTCTCTGGTGAATACATCTGTAGATTCTGTACAGCTAAGAAAACAGAAATTCAGTCATTGACAGCTGGTCGTTTTGAGCGCAGAACGCTGGAACTTCATGATGCACACTTAAAGTGTGCACTGGAAAAGGCAAGTGCATACTGTGGTGTTAAACGTGAATGTGTTCTGAGCAAGGCTCTGTCACATTTTCATCTTACTGCAGGTTATCCTCCAGATCTTGCCCATGATCTTTTTGAGGGCATTATACCTGTAGAGCTAGCTCATTGTTTTTCTCTTTTGATTTCAAAAAAGTATTTCACTTTAGAAAAACTTAACAATTTGATCAAAACTTTTGAATATAAATGGGCAGATAAAACAAATCGTCCTGCTGCAATACCACAGACTTTCTCGGTAAAAAAAAGCATTGGTGGAAATGCACACGAGAATTGGGCTCTGCTTCGATTGTTGCCTCTGATCATTGGTCCACTTGTTCCGGAGGATGAACCTGTATGGCATGTTGTTTTGGATCTAAAGGACATAGTGGAGCTTGTTGTAGCCCCTGTCCACTCTGATGAGTCAATAGCTTACCTCGAGTTCAAAATTGATGAACATCGCCTGAGATACCAAGACCTTTTTCCCAACAACCGTCTTCTCCCTAAACATCATTTTTTGGAGCACTATCCTGCTCTGATTCGCCAATTTGGCCCTCTTGTCCATGCATGGACTATGAGATTCGAGGCAAAACATAGTGTCTTCAAACAGATTGCTCGCCATACCAACTGTTTCAAAAACATATCTCTCACTCTTGCAAGAAAACATCAGCTTGCAATTGCCTCTGACTTGCACTGTCTTCACCATAGGACACCTTTGTCGGTAACAAGTGTCTCATCAGTACCCGTGGATGTTTTGCAAGGTGACATTGCAGCTGCTATTAAGCAAAGATTACCAGATGAGACTGATGTCCACATTACAAACTTTGCTTCATACAATGGAATGAATTACAACAAAGGAATGATTCTTGTCCATGGGCAATTATTTGGTCTGCCCGAGTTAGCTGAAATTCTGCAGATTTGTATTTTGCAAGGCAAGATACATTTTATTGTAAAAAAGTTCTCTAGTTGGTATAGAGAGCATTTTCGAGCTTTTGAATTGGACACGTCACATGTGAGAGAGGTGGCTCTGATTGAGCATGGGGAACTACTCGATGACTACCCGTTAGCTGCCTATTCAGTGGGATGCCTGCGTCTGGTTTCTCTGAAGAGACACACTAACTTGCACGGATAATGGGAGTAATGTTTGTAAGTATTCACACCCACAATCAACCCAATCATGTTCTCATCATAGACTGTTATCTTCAAGGTGAAGTCAAAATCAATACATTTCTTCTCACCTTCCCTGTATTTGCCAAACAAAAAGACGAGCCTTCTCCATAAGCTGACTTAAACTTTCATTTTGTGAAGTCTGGTTTAGTGGTTTCCTAATGTTGGGATTTTATTGATGGTGTTTACATTTACATTTAGGGCATTTAGCAGACGCTTTTATCCAAAGCGACTTACATTGGTTAACACACATTGACACACCGACGGCAGAGTTAACCATGCAAGGCGACAGCCAGCTCGTCAGGAGCAATTAGGGTTAAGTGTCTTGCTAAGGACTGTCTTGCTGGTACTGCTAAGGACCTGTGCATTGTACCTGTCAAATAAACATCACAAGCCATCACACAGTTTGTACAAAAAGTGCCTATTGTGCCAAATTCAACCTTTTTGTTTGCGTTTTCAGGTCTCCATAATGACCCAACCTATGATACTGAGGGTCATCCTGGGTGAAGACGATGCCCGAAAAATCGTTCTGCCAGCAGGGAGACCAGACTCCATCGAGGAATTGATAAAGACGTTAAAGCAAAATTTTGGATTGGACCAGGACTTTCGTCTACAATATCAGGACGCCGATTTTGGGATGGAATTTATTAATCTTTCAGCGATCGCGGAAATTGACAACAAAGCCACCTTAAAGGTGGTCTATTTGCATAATTCTTCTGCAGAAGAATCAATTACGCTCCAGCTAGTACCTGTTGAGCACCTTGATGCCTCATTTTCCTCTGTTGAGCACCTTGATGCCTCATTTTCCTCTGTTGAGACGGAAAATACCGAGCCTGCTTCATCAGCT
Source organism: Gadus chalcogrammus (assembly GCF_026213295.1). NCBI lineage: Eukaryota > Metazoa > Chordata > Actinopteri > Gadiformes > Gadidae > Gadus > Gadus chalcogrammus. The sequence continues at coordinate 318,130 of NC_079434.1, read as the reverse complement.
TCATCAGCATCGTCTTCACCCTCTGCACGGCAGAGGTCTTGGCCGAGTGTTTTCTCTATCCCTCAATTTAATTATGAGTCTGAACTACAGCTCGAAAAAGCTGATGCTGAATACAGCGCAAGAGGGTCTCACCTTAGCCTCCAACCAAAGCTTAAATCTCACATCCTGGAACGCCTGTCAGAAGAAATTCTCAAATTCAAAGCCTATCCCACTGACTACGATTTGAATGAAGTTGCAGAAGCACTTGTGAAAAAGCATCCATGTTTGAGGGAGCAAGGATCCTTCAATGGCTGCTACGGGTGGAAGATAAGCCTAAAATACAAAATGGCAAACTTCCGGTCCAAGCTGAGAGGCCTGGGATACTCTGAGGTAACAATCAATTCCCTCAAGAACAAGAACCAAGACAAGCGTTCGGCAGCGCTGAATGTCAAAAAGCCTAGAAGGGCGGAAGTGAATTACTGTCCGCAGCATCCAAAAGGAGAAACCACTGAGAGTCTTGAGAAGGAAAGAGTCGCACTGCTTTCAGAAAATAAGAAGAGGAACAATGACTTTGTTGTGACATTGAAAATGGAGAACACATTCTCATACAGGAGGCAGGAAATCCTTGAAGGAGAGCCCTTGGTTACAGACGTCAAGAGCAGATGGCCAGCTCTGTTCAATGCGAAAGAGGTGCTTGTCTTATGTGTACTGAGGTTTTATTATTAGCAGTTCCTTTTTCTCTCCACTGATGGTGATTAAACAACTAATGGGTCATTGTTCATTTTTGTGTTGGTTCTGAAAGGGTAAGTGACATGTGCATTATTGTATTTCCAGATCAATAAGGAGTTCCATCGCATATCAACTGTACCTCTTATCTCAACATTCTTTGCTGCTCTTGACCGGTACACTCCCCGCCTGATGGAGTTATTTCAGGGCAAGGGTGGAGTGCAAGGAAGAAAAATGAGCCATCTCATCATGGACATTTCCAAGGTTTGTATTAAAGAGTTGATTATGCCTCTTGTCCCTGTGCTATAAGAGTATTAACAAAAAGATGGAATATTGTCTCAAGTTTATTTTTCTTCCCTCAGGACGACACAATTGAAACAAAACGTGCATGTGTCCTCAAGTCCTTGTTCGTCTACCTGAACGAAGACCCAGATAAATTATTCAAGGATTATATGGTGAGTTACATACACAATGTTTGATTTAAGAGGCTGTAAACAAGTTGGAAATAAACAATATTTATTCGCTTTATATGATAAATTCTAGGAGTAACCAAGTGTGATACATATAAAGGTGCATTGTGTAGAGGAATTGGTGTTTTTCCCGAAAAATACTTGGCTTAATAAGTATATAATCTCTTAAATAAAAGGTTTTATTTGTATGATGTTAGAATGAGCCTTCCATATACTTCCATAAATACATCTTCACCTCATCACTTAAAGGTCCCATGACATGAAAATCTCACTTTGGGAGGTTTTCTAACATAAATATGAGTTCCCCTAGCCTGCCTATGGTCCCCCAGTGGCTAAAACTTGCGTTTGGTGTAAAACTAGCACTAGCTGTTCTGCTCGCCTTTGAAAAAACGGAGGCTCAAGCGCGCTGATTTCAGTGATGTTGCTAGGTACGCGTCCTGCGTCCCTGACAACATTAAAATCTGAAAGGACACACTAAACTCACTATCCATGCGTCCCGGGGACGCATCTCATTTTCCCCATGAAAAACGATACATTGTGAACATTAAACAACTCGTGTTTAATCACAGTAACTGGCCAAAGAAACCTTGTGAGCAGACCGGACAAGCGCTGTTTCAACCCTCTGCGCATCTACTCGGCGCAGACGTGATCCCCTGTACAAAGTATCGCGACATGCTAATTTAGCCGCTACCAAAACAACTAGCTCGTCACCGCTGATTTCATTTCAACAATTAAAAATACGAACTTCAAAGTAAATAAACCCACGTTTCCCCTGCTCGATGCTGTGCTCATTCGTGTCGATTATGTTGTAACATTTAGGGGACGTGCTGTAATGAAATAAATGAAACATAATCCGGTGGTGGTGATAAACTACATTGAACGGCAGCCGCCATATTGTTATGCCCAAACGGCGCCTGCGCATACATCGCGCTTCCAACGAGATCCCGTTTTTCTCGAGAAACAGGCAGAGAAGAGAGAACGCAAAAATGCCACCAAAGAAAAAGATGAAACCTATTGCAGGTCAGCAAACTATTGCAGCTGCATTTTCTGTCCCCACTACCTCTGCACTCCTCCCTGACTCTGATCAGCCTAGAGAGAGTACCTCAACATTGCCTGTACCTACTTCTGCCTCCATACACGTTCATTTATATACATTTAATTTAAGATATAGAATAATAATAAAAAAGAAACACATTTTTTAAACTGGGGAGTCGGGACCCATTGAATTTCTCAGGGACCCACCCAACTCGCCACCTGTGGGTCCCGGGGACTCACTACATTGAAAACCTATCAACATCACTGATGTCTGTGCTCATGACGTCATCAGGAATCTCAGCTCCTCCCCTTACTCTGCCTGGCCCGCCCAGAGACGTTGGCCCGCCAATGAGATTCGACCGTGCGAGCGCCACATGTGTGTGTGTGAATACACACACTGTAACGCAAGTGTTTCTTGTCGGTTCTTTGACGTGTCTTGTATTTCCAGAACAAGACTGTCGTGGGGGTTATCTGAGCCATGGTTGAGAAGGAATTGGGGGAAAGGAACTTTGGTTTGACTCGCTGAAGTACATGAACTGCGACATGCCGCCGGTTGCCGCGAGGCACCATCGCCCGGCAGCCGGCAGCAGGCAGCGCGTGGTTCAGTCGACTTCAGGTTGATGTGAAAGTGGAAGAACCAGAGTATCATCATAATATCGTCTGGAGGCGCACACAATATGTTATATGTTATAGATATCTATGTATTATATTATTTAGATATAGAGCTCCAGGACTGTAACGCAAGTGTTGTACACTTCCTTGTTATTTGGATAACCGTTCTGCTGTTGGTGTGATGGCGCATAACACGTCGGACTCTCGTCTCTGGTATTTCTACAACGAGACTCGTATTGGGGGTTATCTCAGCCAAGGTTGAGAATGAATTGGGGGGGAAGGAACTTTGGCTTTGACTCCCTCAAGAACATGAACCACGACAAGGAGGAGAAAGGGATCTTGGCCGGGCAGCGCTTATGCACCTCCGCCTCCGGCGGTGGTCCCTCAGCGGGGCTCAAGCGGGAGACATTCGCCGCCAACAATCCCTTTCTCCTCCATGTCGTGGTTCAAGTTTGGGGTTAGCAGGGGAGCGTTGACCTCTATATCATTACGACTAGATGTGCCAAAATACGTGTTCTAACGCACTACATCTTTTAAGTGGCAAAACATACATTTGAAACTAATACAAATAGAAATTGTTTGTTTCATGACAGACATAACGTAGTTTTAGTTTTAATACAATATTGATAATTTTTATCTATTTTGTGCAGAGCTGGTTTGAACTCATAAATTCAAGCACAAATAAAACGATGTACATATTATATCCCACAGAACACAGACACCGAGGTCAGCGCCTGCAAGGCACAAACTGTGCTGGGAGTCTATGCAATGAAAAGGGAAGGCGCGGAGCCTGGAGACGAACTAGAGGACGTTGGCGTCCTCATCGAGGGAGAGGAGGTGATCAGCGATCTTGGCAACATCGGGATGGCCTTCGTGCTTTTATTTGGACTGATTTACTGCCTTAACTTAACCTACCCAGCAGACCTCAAGTGTACATTCGAAGTGGTACAGAAAATTCTTCTCAATCTGGATGGGCAGAGGCTGTCCTCAAAGGCACAGTTCCTAAAAAATAAGCTGATGGACTGAATTCCCTCCAGATAGACAGTCTGTGGAGATTTTTTTTTATTTTTATAAGTTTAAAACTAGTTCAGAGGGTCTTTCATGTTTGTTGAGCAGAGAATCTTTTTTTGATGGTGTGTGTGTGTGTGTGCGTGCCTGCGTATGCGTGCCTGCGTCTGCGTGCGTGCCTGCGTGTGTGTACCTGCGTTTTTTTTGTGTGTGCGTCTGCATGCCTGCGTATGCGTGCCTGCGTCTGCGTGCGTGCCTGCGTGTGCGTACCTGCGTGTGTGTACCTGCGTGTGTGTGTACCTGCGTTTTTTTTTGTGTGTGCGTCTGCGTGCCTGCGCCTGCGTGTGCGTGCCTGCGTGTGCGTACCTGCGTGTGTGTACCTGCGTGTTTTTTTTGTGTGTGTGCGTCTGCGTGCCTGCGTATGCGTGCCTGCGTCTGCGTGCGTGCCTGCGTGTGCGTACCTGCGTGTGTGTACCTGCGTGTGTGTACCTGCGGTTTTTTTTGTGTGTGCGTCTGCGTGCCTGCGTATGCGTGCCTGCGTCTGCGTGCGTGCCTGCGCGTGTGTACCTGCGCGTGTGTACCTGCGTGTGTGTACCTGCGTTTTTTTTTGTGCGTGTGCGTACTTGCGTGTGCGTAGCTGCGTGTATGTACCTGCGTTTTTTTTTGTGTGCGTCTGCGTGCCTGCGTCTGCGTGTGTGTACCTGCGTGTACATGCATTTGGGTAAAAAAAATTGCGTGTGTGTGTGCACCTGCATTACATCGGTTTTTCAGACCAAATGTTGAATAAAATTGTAAAATTTGAATTTGTATGCTATCTATTATGCACATTTGTTCGTATACAATACATTCTTGTACTAGGAATGAAAGAAACACTTGCAAGATCAACATTAGTTAAACTGACAAACCCCACATGAATTACTACAACAAGGTGAAATTATGTTGGACTAAGTTGTTTGACCAATAATATAATACATTGAAATTGATTTGATCAAAAAAACCTGCAAATTAGTTTAATTTAAATATTACAATTATGTTCAAATAACATGATTAAGGTTCGCTGACATAACATGATTTGTTTACGTGGAATTTAGGTGGCATGATAAAATCATGTTGGTTCAATGAAGTACAAACAAATAAATTCAACAAGATGCAAATTAGTTGAATGAAAATATTAACATTATGTTCAACCTACACATGTACAATGTGTTCAAATAACATGATTAAGGTTCGCTGACATAACATGATTTGTTTACGTGGAATTTAGGTGGCATGATAAAATCATGTTGGTTCAATGAAGTACAAACAAATAAATTCAACAAGATGCAAATTAGTTGAATGAAAATATTAACATTATGTTCAACCTACACATGTACAATGTGTTCAAATAACATGATTAAGATTCGCTGACATAACATGATTTGTTTACGTGGAATTTAGGTGGCATGATAAAATCACGTTGATCCAATGATTTTTTTTTTTGAGTGTATGCGTAAAACACATCGTATTGGCTCTTTGACGCCTTTTATTTGTTGAATCCATATTTATTATTGTTTACTGATTTCTTCCATGTATGCTAGAGCACACAAACATACACAAAATGTTGTGGAGAGAGGAATTGGGCAGATGAAACGTCGGTTTCATGTCCTCCACGGCGAAATACGCCTCATCCCAGAGAGGGCAAGCACAGTAATCACTGTATGTGCCATTCTACACAACCTCTGCAAGCGGAGGAACATTCCACATCCAGACGATGATGATGATTTAGTGGGCTCGTCTGAACAACCAATCACCGAACTGACCGCTTCTAAACTCGTGCACGAGTATTGACGTAATCCATAGCAACGGCGCATCACTCTTAGTTCATTCTTAGTGATTCATCCTTAGTAAGAGTAGGTCTCAGCGGCTTTGTGAATAACTTTTAAGAAAAAACTCCTACGTAAAATGTTTTAGCGCGAGTTAGGAGCACTCCTAGCGGTAAGATAAAATGCTTTGTGAATACGGCCCCTGGTTATCAGAAAGGGCCTCAATGTTTATGATCTCTCTGAGACTGATCTTTCCTTGTCTGACCACTTTTGTGTTTTTTTTAATATATATTTTATTCCCGACATACAGACAAAATCAAATACTGTCAAAAAACGGTATATCAATGAAGAATCTAATGTACTTTTTAAAAAGGCCATCTCCTTGCTACCACCTCTCAACCCATGTTCTGCTGATGATCTTATAGAAAACTTTAATTTGAAAATTACGAAAGTATTAGATATTATTGCACCTAGAAGGTTAAACCGATTTCTGGAAAGCAAAAGGCACCCTGGAGAAAAGCTGCTTCTGTAATGGCACAGAAAAAAGAATGCAGGAAGGTTGAACGCATCTGGCGTAAAACAAAACTTCATATTCACCATGATATCTATAAAGAGAGCCTCCGTGCCTACAATTTAGACTTAAAAAGTGCTAGAGAAACATGCAGTTATTAAACCCCTTTTAAAAAAGCAGAGCCTAGATACCTCGATTATTAACAACTACAGACCAATATCAAATCTACCCGTCATAAGTAAAATCATTGAGAAAGTTGTCCTCCAGCAACTTAATCACTTCCTGGCATCAACTGGTTGCTATGACACCTTCCAATCAGGATTTCAACCCATAGATCTGCTGTGCCAGTGCATTGAGCAAGTGAAAGACTGGATGTGCCGACATTTCCTTAAACTAACTGAGGACAAAACAGAGATAATTGTATTTGGTGCTAAAACGGAAAGGCTTAAAGTAACCCAACACCTTCACTCTCTGTCTTTGAAAACCTTAATCAAAGCCAGAAATCTAGGGGTTATCATAGATTCTGATTTACATTTCGACAGTCACATCAAATCAGTTACAAAATCTGCATATTATCACCTTAAAAATGTAGCAAGACTTAGAGGGCTCATGTCCACCAAAGACTTGCAAAAACTTGTACATGCCTTTATCACTAGTAAGCTTGATTACTGCAATGGTCTCCTTACAGGTCTCCCAAAATAAACTCTAAGGAAGCTTCAGCTTGTTGAACATATTACACTAATTCTTAAATCGTTACATTGGCTTCCTGTAGGTCAGAGAATTTATTTTAAAATCATGTTGCTAACCTATGAATCCCTACATGGTTTCGGGGCAAAATATTTAACTGATATGCTTCCACTACATAAGCCTTCTAGAACACTAAGATCTTCTGAGACCAATCTGTTAATTATCCCCAGAGTAAACACGAAACATGGGAAAGCAGGCTTTAGTTACTATGCAACAAATAGCTGGAATAAACTCCCTGAGGATTTAAAACTTGCCCCAACTCTGAGCACCTTTAAAACAAGATTGTAGACTTTTATGTTTGCTTTAGCTTTCGGCTAAATCTTAAATACATTGCACTTTATAAAAAGCTTTTGTTTTTAACTTTGCCTTTATTTTCTATTTTATTACTAAAATGCCTTTTTAACTTTCCCTTTATTTTTCTATTTTTACCAGAAAGATACATGATCTGATACCAGAGAGAAAGGATAAGGGTTTGAGACCCAAGTTCTGTCTGGGTTAGAGTCCTTGAATCTGAGTTGGAGTCTCAGAGAAAGGACCAAGTTCCTTAGGTCGGGTTGGAGTCCCAGAGAAAGAACTGAGTTCTGTCTGGGTTAGAGTCCCGACGTCTGTTTGGGTTGGAGTGCCAGAATAAGGCTTTTGGTGCGTGGTTAGAGTTCTGACGTGTGTCTGGGTTAGAGTCCTAGAATCTGGGTTAGAGTCTTAGATTAGAGTCCTAGCCTAGAATAGAAATTGACTAAAATCCAGGTTGGAGTCCCAGAGAAAGTCCTAAATTCCTTTGGGTCGGGTTGGAGTCCAGACGTGGGTACCAGAGAGACTGTAGATCAGGGGCCGTATTCACAAAGCATTTTATCTTACCGCTAGGAGTGCTCCTAACTCACGCTAAAACATTTTACGTAGGAGTTTTTTCTTAAAAGTTATTCACAAAGCCGCTGAGACCTACTCTTACTAAGGATAAATCACAAAGAGTGAACTAAGAGTGACGCGCCGTTGCTATGGATTACGTCAATTCTCGTGCACGAGTTTAGAAGCGGTCAGTTCGGTGATTGGTTGTTCAGACGAGCCCACTGAATCACCGAAAAACAAGGAAATAGCCTAGGCTAGAAATGAATTCATATTAAGTAGTTATAGTGCAGTTAGCAGAATACACGCATGATGACAATTTTGTGCAGACCACGATAATGACGTTGTAGCCTGCACGTTCAAGAGAGAGAGAAAGCAAACAATAAAAATACGTAAAATCTAAAAGAAAATAAATGTTACGAACTACCCAAGTGTTGACTGATTTGTGCCAAGGTGTTTACCTAAAATGTGTTTTCAAAGTGATCCCTAAATGCCAGTCCACTCGGTTCCACACGGCCAAATTCCTTGTAATGTTGATCGCCATCATCATCATCATCATCATCATCATCATCATCATCGTCTGGCTGTGGAATGTTCCTCCGCTTGCAAAGGTTGTGTAGAATGGCACATACAGTGATTACTGTGCTTGCCCTCTGGGGTGAGGCGTATTTCGCCGTGGAGGACATGAAACCGACGTTTCATCTGCCCAATTCCTCTCTCCACAACATTTCGTGTATGTTTGTGTGCTCGCAAAGAGCCAATACGATGTGTTTTACGCATAGGACTAAGCGTAATCTGCGTAATCACTTACATGTTACACTTTAACTGTGCTCCCGGTTGTGGATTAAGGTAGGGTGTCTAGAGCCATGTCTTGCATGGATAGTCACTGTCACCCAGCAAGTGACACCCAACTCCTACATCTCAAAAAGCTGCCTCAGACCGCTCACCATTAAAATGCGCGAATCATGGGTAGCTGAAGATCCAGGCCACTTTGCAACAACATCCAGTAGGCTATGTTAAAGTTTGCATCAAAAACAACCTGCGTGTTGATGGAATGCACTTTCTTCCTATTGACGAACACGTCCTCGTCTTTTGATGGCGCAATTATTTTTATTTTTTATAAGTTATATATATATTTTTATAATTTATAATTTTTATAACATTTTATTTCGGGACTAATCGGATTATTCCTGTTAGTCGGGGATGTTATTGCATCGCGCATTAACTCCACAATAAGTTGAATACCCTAACATTTCGTCTCGCAGGCATTTTAAGATTCTTTGAGAATAGGTCTTACTGAGTTAGGAGTCCTCTTGAGGACTTTTAAGCTCTCCTAGACTTAGGTGCTACTTTTAGTCCTAAAATACTTTGTGAATTGCTCTTAGTGAAAAAAGTTAGGAGTCCTAAATTTAAGAGTGACACGCCCATTATTTTTAGGAGTTACTCCTAAATTCGCCAGTTAGGACCTACTTTTAGCCCTAAGATCCTTTGTGAATACGGCCCCTGATCTTAAATACATTGCACTTTCTATTTTACTAATTTCTTTGCATTGGTTTCTTTTACTTATCTATTATTTTATTTTATCGTATGACAATGTTTATATGTGAATCACTTTGAGTCCGCCTTGCGTATGAAAAGTGCTATATAAATAAAGTTGCCAACATGAGCGCGAATGTTTTTTGAAACCTGCCTGGCAACGGACATGACGTAATGTTTCGAATGCAGATTACGTTGGCGGTAAAATTTTCGCCCCGGTACAATTTTGGTGTGACAGCGCCGAAAATCCCCAGACATCCAAAGCAAACACGTCCATCGACCACAAATACTCACTGTTATCGCTATATAAGTGTTTAATACAGCAACAACAGCCTGCATATGTCCATAGGCCACTCCGTTAGCACACAATGGAGACACACCTCGTCTTCCCGGCAAAGACCAACGCTGTCCAAAGGTAATCAAACGGAAGAAGGGACCAGGGCCCTGTACCACGAAGCTCGCTTAGAGGGTTAGCGAGGTATGTTGAGCTCCAAGCCTGGGTTAGTTGTACCACGAAAGTCGATCTCTTTTAGCGTCGCTGTATCACCATGGTGACTTATGCTCGCAACCAAACCTGGGGCCGTATTCACAAAGCATTTTATCTTACCGCTAGGAGTGCTCCTAACTCGCGCTAAAACATTTTACGTAGGAGTTTTTTCTTAAAAGTTATTCACAAAGCCGCTGAGACCTACTCTTACTAAGGATAAATCACAAAGAGTGAACTAAGAGTGACGCGCCGTTGCTATGGATTACGTCAATTCTCGTGCACGAGTTTAGAAGCGTTCAGTTCGGTGATTGGTTGTTCAGACGAGCCCACTGAATCACCGAAAAACAAGGAAATAGCCTAGGCTAGAAATGAATTCCTATTCAGTAGTTATAGTGCAGTTAGCAGAATACACGCATGATGACAATTTTGTGCAGACCACGATAATGACGTTGTAGCCTGCACGTGCAAGAGAGGGAGAAAGCAAACAATGAAAATACGTACAATTTAAATGTTATGAACTACCCAAGTGTTGACTGATTTGTGCCAAGGTGTTTACCTAAAATGTGTTTTCAAAGTGATCCCTAAATGCCAGTCCACTCGGTTCCACACGGCCAAATTCCTTGTCATGTTGATCGCCATCATCATCATCATCATCATCATCATCATCATCATCATCGTCTGGCTGTGGAATGTTCCTCCGCTTGCAGAGGTTGTGTAGAATGGCACATACAGTGATTACTGTGCTTGCCCTCTCTGGGGTGAGGCGTATTTCGCCGTGGAGGACATGAAACCGACGTTTCATCTGCCCAATTCCTCTCTCCACAACATTTCGTGTATGTTTGTGTGCTCTAGCATATATTGAAGAAATCAGTAAACAATAATAAATATGGATTCAACAAATAAAAGGCGTCAAAGAACCAATACGAAGTGTTTTACGCATAGGACTAAGCATAATCTGCGTAATCACTTACATGTTATACTTTAACTGTGCTCCCGGTTGTGGATTGGGGTAGGGTGTCTAGAGCCACGTCTTGCATGGATAATCACTGTCACCCAGCAAGTGACACCCAACTGGTACATCTCAAAAAGCTGCCTCAGACCGCTCACCATTAAAATGCGCGAATCATGGGTAGCTGAAGCTCCAGGCCACTTTGCAACATCATCCAGTAGGCTATGTTAAAATTTGCATCAAAAGCAACCTGCGTGTTGATGGAATGCACTTTCTTCCTATTGACGAACACGTCCTCGTCTTTTGATGGCGCAATTATTTTTATGTGCGGCCCGTCAATAGCACCGACCACACCGGGCATACCTGCAATTGCCATGAAGTTGGCTTTGATCCTGTGTAATTGTTGAATGTCCAAAGGAAAGTTTATGGCCCGGCTGACTGATGGTTGCGATAATTTTAAATCGTCGGCATTGCAAAGTTGCATTTCCCCTGTTGCTAAATAACGTAGTGTGGCCAAACATTTTATTTCGGGACTAATCGGATTATTCCTGTTAGTCGGGGATGTTATTGCATCGCGCATTAACTCCACAACAAGTTGAATACCCTAACATTTCGTCTCGCAGGCATTTTACGATTCTTTGTGAATAGGTCTTACTGAGTTAGGAGTCCTCTTGAGGACTTTTAAGCTCTCCTAGACTTGGGTGCTACTTTTAGGCCTAAAATACTTTGTGAATTGCCCTTAGTGAAAAAAGTTAGGAGTCCTAAATTTAAGAGTGACATGCCCATTATTTGTAGGAGTTACTCCTAAATTCGCCAGTTAGGACCTACTTTTAGCCCTAAGATCCTTTGTGAATACGGCCCCTGGTCGGGAGCAGTTTTTCGGCCCCTCCTCTGACAATGGCGTCACCATTTGTGGGTGTTCCCGTGGACCCCGGCGCACTTCTCGTACAGGCGTCTCTCCGGAGACAGAGGGTTTTACGGGACAGAACCGATCCCTTGGCATTGTCTGACGATATTCAGATTTCAGACTTTATTGTCATTGTGCAAACAACGAAATTGGGGTTCTTCATGAGAGATACAGATTCTCATCAGAGGGTGTTCGTTATTTGATCGTCCTTTTGGACCTTATGTAGACAATGATTACTGTTGCGCATTGTGTCTCCGTGACAGTGTGCAAGAGTGGAGGTAGCGCGTTTTTAGCTTAAAAAGTCCTAATTCTCATGCATATGGAATACTTATTCACTAAAGCTTATGGAATTATATTTTTGTGCTTATTTCGAACTTGAACCCATATTTTCAAGGCCGTGCTGGCACCACATCTATGGGGGTAAAATGCATGATGAAAGTCTGGCGAAATTGAACCACTGTCGCTGGCGTTCGGGTCTTATACCAATCCATTACGCTAGAGCCGCTACCTCTCAGCGGTCGAAAACATGCCATACATTTCTTAAATAGGGTGTATTTAAAGTGAATTCCCTAAATGATAGAATAAGGCAGGATGGACGTTGCTTATGCATTTTTTAATCATCATCATTCTATTTGGATTAATGGCGAACAATTCTGCATTTGGCATAGTTATTTTACAGACAATATGCAGAATCTTTTCACTTATACGCATATAGACTGCTTGATCTATCGTAAAGGTGAGAAAAATGACGCAAAAAACGCCCCTTTCACGTGAACGCGCACTGAACCTAAAGCGGAAAACCTGGTTCAGCTAATTGAATCTAAAGTGAGCTTCGTGGTACCATTTAACTCTGATTGCGAGTTGCGGCTCTGTCGAGCCAGTTTTTCCCAAGAAAGCCTGGGTATGTTCAGTGAGCTTCGTGGTATAGGGCACTGGGCCCAGTTTCCCGATAACGATGGATCTTCGCTTGTACGATCATTCTCATTCATATATCAGTCCTAATCTTGAACGCACTGTGCATACATTTATTCACGGTATTTCCCCCCCTGAAATAATTCCATGTTACAAAAATCCAAAAAAGCTTGTGTGACAACTACATTTATCTGAATGTGCTGATTTCTGAAACATAGCTTTGCGCAGAGAGCCAACTTTATCTGATTCCGCATAAGGTTTCATTGATTGGCTCTCTAGTGAAGAATATTTGTAGGCATTAAAAATGCAACGTTCCATTCATTCATTATCATTCAAAGACGGCTATTGCTGACCCGATTAGGAGAGCTTGGTCTAGATCCTGCCCATATTGTTGGGCAGGATGAAGTAGGCTATAGGCAGGGTTCGAGTTATGATTCCATCTCTGTGGGGTCTCTTAAAGTTGTTGACGTGGGGGGAGACCGTACCGGCCTTGAACTGAATTTTGACGGACGGACGGGGGGGGGTTAGACCAGGTCAGAGGACAGCTGAGGAAGCTCCGGCCCAGGAAAGCAACAGGCCCAGACAAAGTGTGTCCGAGACTGCTGAAGACCTGCGCTGCAGAACTGGGAGAACCGCTACAACGGATCTTCAACCTTAGTCTGCGGCTAGGGAGAGTGCCCACGATCTGGAAGACATCCTGCATCGTTCCGGTTCCGAAGAAGAACAGGACCAGCAAGCTGAATGACTTCTGACCGGTGGCACTCACTTCACACCTGATGAAGACGTTGGAGCGGCTCTTCCTTAACCTCCTCAGACCCCAGGTACAGCACGCCCAGGACCGCCTGCAGTTTGCGTACCAGCCAGATGTTGGTGTGGAGGATGCCATCCTCTACATGCTACACCGAGTCCACTCCCATCTGGATAAGGGAAGCGGCACAGTGAGGATTCTCTTCTTGGACTTCTCCAGTGCCTTTAACACCATCCAGCCCTCTATGCTTCACGACAAACTGAACAGGATGGGAGTGGAACCCTATCTGTTGGACTGGATTGACGATTACCTCACTGACAGGCCACAGTACGTCAGGCTGAAGGACATCACGTCTGACACTGTGGTCAGCAGTACTGGAGCCCCCCAGGGTACAGTGCTGGCCCCTCTTCTCTTCACCCTGTACACCTCAGACTTTTGCTACAACTCTGAGCTATGTCATCTACAGAAGTACGCAGATGACACAGCCATCGTTGGGTGTATTAGGGGTGACAGAGAGGAGGAGTATCGGAGTCTGGTGGGGGACTTTGCTCTCTGGTGCCACACTGGTGTGCTGGGGAGGCATCATAAACAAGAGGGACACCCCCAGACTGGATAAACTGATCAGGCGGGCTGGCTCTGTGGTCGGCATGAAGCTGGACCCACTGGTGATGGTGGCAGAGAGGAGGGCACTGGACAAACTGCTGGACATTATTGATAATGCCAGCCACCCCTTGCACACCGTCAACAGCAACCAGAGGAGCCTGTTCAGTGGAAGGCTGCTCCTTCCCAAAGTTAGGACCAACAGACTTAAGAACTCCTTTGTCCCTCATGCCATCACACTATACAACTCCTCACTCGGAGGGAAGTAGGAGGAAATAGAATAGAAGTAATAGAGTAAAGAGGAGAGATATAAACTATTCCACTGCTTAATTTGAACTGCTAATTTATTTTATTTAACTGTCAGCCACCCCTTGCTCACCGTCATTTCATTTTATTTATCCACTATATGATATGATATTTATCCACTATGCCGTATGTGTATGTATATGTATGTATATATATGTGTATGTATATGTATATGTATTTATATATATGGATATATATATGTATCTGTGTATATGTATGTGTGTGTGTTTGTGTATATGTATTGTGGCATCCCGCCCCGTAAGCCTCGGCCCGGACCAGCCCGAGGGTTGGTCCTGGACGGCGTGTACCGTCGTCACCCACCAGACGGCGACCGAGAGCAGCCCTTTCGCCTCCCCAATCAGTGTGATTGGGGGACACCTGGCCGGTGGCAGAGGAGCCATGATAAAAGGAGGTCGAAGACAGACAGGAGGACAGCACGGCACGGGAGCAAGGAAGGAGGAAGTGCTCGTGTCCGCGAGAGGCTAGAGGCTAGAGGCCAGAGGCCCACGGACGCCCTAGAGACCGCGAGTACTTACTTTGATTTAAGATGATTGTTAAATAAATGCCTTGGATGGCTTTAACCCTCGCTAAAAGTGTCATTTATCCGTGGAACCCGGCCCAATCGAGTACCGGGTTGCCACAGTATATATATATATATATGTTTATTTATGTTTACTTTTATTTATACATTTATTAATATTTATTTATATTTATCCTCTATACAGTTCTCTACATCTATCTCATTTTATTTTACTTGAATCCTGTTTTACTTCTATTATCTCTACTTTCTATATTAGCTAAGAGTTTATTGTTTACTGTTTTTGTTTACTTTTTATAGTTAAGTTAGTTAAGAGTTTATTGTTTATCTTGTATTATTATAAATATTTTTTACTGTTTACTTTTTGTTTTACTTTTTATAGTTATCTAAGAGTTTATAATTTAATATTGTGTGTGGAGTCATCCCAAAAGGATCAATAAAGCCTAATCTAATCTAATATAGGACGTAAATATGGGCTATTATGACACGGCTCTTCTCAATGCCGTGGAACGCTCTGTTCACTTGCATGGGCCCTTCACAACAACGCCAGCTTCTTCGGTTGCTAAGCGACGTCAACGTCTTTGGCTAACTATTTCTCTGCTGATCAACACTACGTATGGTAACAAATAAATTGTAAAAGGACACCTTGTAAAGTTATTTTTTCGTTTGGCAAGTAGCCGCTCATTATTGAAAATAAGCCCCTTCAGGTCGAGGCACCTCCGTTTCGCCTCGGTGTCCGGTTCGCCCTGTCTGGGCATATTTTCCCGATAATGACCGGCGTTCTATTATTACTCATGCATGTGGAAAGGAAAATAGCTTTATTTGTAATTACAATATTATGCTGCTGAATTTTCAGAGACCCTCACAGATATTTGAGTTTGCTGCTTTCATGGGAGCCAGACCTCTCTCGGAGCTCGGCTCCCACTGGCTCCCACCTAACTCGAACCCTGGCTATAGGTCTTTTTTACACTGCCGAGCCGGTTCGGACGCAGCTTGGCACGCCCGGCGATTTCACCTTCTTATCTCAAGTTTCATGTGTAAAACAGAGGGGGTCAAAACCCCCGTTCGTCACGGCGCAGGGTTTCTTGGTTCACTGGGGAAGGCGGGGCTGTGCACGGAGTCTCTGACCTCTTTAGAATCATTTGTATTATTGCATACTCCCGAATGTTTTAATTTTTTTATGAATAAAGACACCTGCATGCAATAATGAGTTCACTCTGAGTGTAGGCTACAAACGCGATTAACTATGGTCAGGGATGTTACTGACAGGGTCCAATAAATAGTTAACTTCATCACAGACTCACCGAAGCGCCTACAGTGCTTAATGCAAACAACCGCAACAAAAAACGCCTGCAGAAATTCTCCGACACCCGCTGGTCTCAGCATGATGCATGTCTAGTAGCCTATGTCTTCTGTCATGATCAATATGAGGACATTTTAACCACGATGGTTGAATTAAAATCAGAGGGAGACAGCAAGTGCAGCTTGAGAGCGACCTCCCACACAAGAGCAATGGAATCATTTGATTTTATTATATGCCTTGTGACGCCACTGAGACTATAGTAGGCTAACGATGCTCTTGGAGTCCTACGAGAACCCTGGAGTCCTCGCTAGATATGAGCGTTTTCACGACGTTCGTTTACAACATTGCTTTCGGGAAACGGTGTGAAAACTGTACGATGCTCGTACGACTCACTTCACGATCAACTTATAAGGCTAACGATGCTTTCGGGAAACTGGGCCCAGGATGCAACGGGCGCCGCATTTTATAGTAAGACTCAATACTGCCACCCTGTGACCAGACTGCCACACTAACCATTGCAAACCACCCGCAATCCCATTCCCAAGTAATACATCTGTAAGTGTTATATTCATGAAGAAAACTACAAACAGGTTAATCAAACATAATTGGTTGAGAACCATAACACACCAAGCGGAAACTACATCCTATATAACTTTCCCACACGGTTAAGTTCAAAAGCCTAAATCGAGTAAACAATTGATAATTGACATTGATAATTATTTTTGAAACAAAAAAAGTGAAGAGTTAAACAAACAGCTAAAGTGTAAACGTTTGAATAGCTGAGCTGTTCTGATAAAGTTCGAAATGGTTCAAGTGTCAAGTGTAATCAGTAATCAAGTGTTACTGTGCGTTCATACCAAACGCGACGGGGCGACAGGATCCCATACAAAGTGAACGTAGACGTGTATCGGGCGAATTTTTCGCGAGAGAAAACCGGCAACAAGTTTTGATTTGTCGCGCCACACTTTCGCCATGCACAGGCGAGCGCGTTCACGAGGATTTGTGGCGCGACAAATTCGCTCGAGTTGAAATATTTGAACTTTGACGTAAATTTCGCCGGATGACAGCCAATCAGCGTTCAGCAGCGTGGCCACTGAGTCACATGTGTAACGTAACAGCCAATCAGTGTTCAACCGTCAAAATCAGTGCAGTGCGGGGTGAACTGCAGCATGGAGGAGAAAGTGAATGTTGCCGTTTGCGACTCCCGGAGCTCTATATATAATATAATAGTATATAATATAATATTTGTACACATAATATCACGGCCAAAAGCTCTGTGCGCCTCCGGATGGCCGTAGCGCGGGGAGCTCTCATAGGGATTGGGCTTCTCGGGGTTTGTTTATCGGCGTTGCTATGTTTCCGGTCTTGTGTGTTCCAACGGTTTATTAGGTAGGCCTATCTAATAAATCTGTCTATTCAATACTTCATTCACTACGTGCACATTAGCATATGCTACTTCCGGTAGCCTACTTCCTATTGGGTGTCGAGCTTCCGGTATCAACACGACTCGGCTGTCTATGGCTGGAATCCGGTAGCCCAATGGCCGAAGCAAATTTCTCAAGATGTCTTGGACATATGCCGGCGATAACAGTTGACGATGTTCATCGACTGGTCAGCATTTTTTCACCCGCACCCCAAAGCAAACGAGAAAAGGGTTTTATACTGTATATATCGCAATATTTGCACAATTTTGAAGGTAAGTCACAACAACATGATATCCATGCTACGTGCTAAAGTTATGTTATCTGGTAAATGTTATGTTATCTCTATACATTATAAAAGTCGAAATCGTGCGTTAGATGTTTGTCTTAGCCCTTGTTTAGTTTATGATGTTATGTTCGGAGGCTATGTGTTGTTGACACTCCTACGTGTTATATAGGCAGTAGCCTAAAAGTATCAAATGTTGATTCGTTCGTTTTCAAGTTAGCAAACTGTGATTGCCTGTGTATGAACAAACGAACTTTAGATGGACAACAATATTTTCCTATTAGAGTTGCTAGTCATTGTTCTTACCAACTAACTTGCATGCTATCCTATTAATTACTAACTTGCTACAATTTTTTTTTTTTCCACAGTGTCTGACAAAGATCAGGGTTCAGGAGAGGTGATGGTCAGGGCAGAGTGCTACAGGTCAATGAGGAAGTCAGAGAAACCTCACAAGCTCAGAGTATGGATACAGTCAGCGGCAGTGTGAAATTGTGTTCAGTGTAAAAATCATAGTAGGCCTAATGTTCGGTAGGGTATTGTTAGGTTTTAGGGTTAGGGTATGGTTGGGCTTAGAGTAGAGTTTCCTAGGATCATGCCAGGCTGTCAAGGGAGGTGTTCAGGCAGAATTTGAATATACATCAGGCAGGCTTTTAATAAATATATCCCTTGACATGAGTAATACTGTCAAGGGATATGTATTGATTACGTTGAATACATTGGTATGTTGTACTTTATAGGTGGTCCTAAAAGATGTGCAGCCTGTGGAGCTCCTGCACTTCCATTGCACCTGCAAGGCTGGAAAGGCATTGTGCAACCACGGTGTTGCACTTCTGTTTCAAGCTGCGCACTATTCGCAGTTGAAACTCCAGGTTGTCCCCCCAACGTTGAGCTGCACTGAAGGGGAACAACAGTGGCATAAGCCTAGAGTTATGGTGAGTTCATTCAATCCAACTTCATGTATAAAGCACCTTTCATGCATACATTGTACCTGCTTTAAAACAATCCTACTTGCCACATTCTGTATTTTTTCCTATATTGCTATAGGGGATAAAGCCGGGCCCTGTTGACAAGATGGCTGTGATCTCGGCCAAACCAAAAGCCAGAAAGACAACAGAGGGAGTGCGGTAAGTGCTCTATTTATGGGATTTCAGAATACATTATATTGGCCAATAGCATTTATAACCAGTGATGGGAAACTGGCATTATTGTTACAAAGTAGGTTCTATGTGTAATTATATTCTCTACGGTAGTGAGTTATAGGTTCAACTAATTTCATCAATGATTGATTCCACTCACCTCTAAGTGTCAAACTCTTTAGCAGGTGTCTATAAAATTGTCAAAAGCCTGACTTGTAATTCATGATATTCAGTGTTATTATTAATTCAGATGACCTGTTATTGTATTACATTTGCAGAATGCTCTTCCACTCAAGCAGAATGTATTACTCTGTTGCAGATTTTTAGTGTGTGTGTGTGTGTGTGTGTGTGTGTGTGTGTGTGTGTGTGTGTGCGTGTGTGTGTGTGTGTGTGTGTGTGTGCGCGTGTGCGTGTGCGTGTGCGTGTTTGTTTTCTAAAATACAGGAGCAAACTGTACAAAGGTCTTCATGGGGAACTTCCTGACCTCTCAGTTCTTCGGGTGTCGGAGGTATACAAAGACTTTGCTGCTGCTGACCGCCCTATGATCTGCAGCATGGGGATAACTGAAGATATTCCACTAGTGGACTCGCTGTTTGGAAAGGTTCAACATGGAAGTCCCGTGTCGTACCAGCAACCTGCCAAAGACCAGGTAAAGGCTCTCCATGATGCCACACCCCCTCCATCGTTGCCACTCCAGGCCTACAGACTTGAGCCATCAGAGTGCATGTTTGCGTGTTCCAGAAAACAACAACTGCACATGCAAAGTCTTCAAGTCACCGAGGATTTGGCCCATAAGATCGAATGTGGTACCCGAGAGCAGAGCTTGTGTGCCGATTGGTACAATGTTCGGAAACCACGGGTGACAGCATCTCGTTTCAGAGAAGTCTGTCATGTGGGCAAGGCCTCTGAAGAGGGACTTGCGGAACGCATTCTAAGAGGGATACGGCAGACCGCAGCTATGAAGAGGGGTTTGGAGTTGGAGGCTGATGCAGTCTGGGAGTACTGCCAGATAAAGAGAGTCAACCACTACAAATGTGGGTTTGTAGTACACCCAGATGCACCTTGGATTGGTGCCTCGCCGGATGGGGTTGTTTTTGACCCATTAGAACAGCCAGAGTTTGGCCTTTTAGAGATAAAATGTCCCAACATTTCTAATTACATAGACGCACCTTATCTGAAGGTAATAAGTGGTTCAGTGCAGCTCAAACCGACCCATGCCTACTATTGGCAAGTTCAGGGCCAACTGTTGGTCACAGGTATGAGTTGGTGCGATTTTGTTGTCTCTGCCCAGGATGATGTTTTCATCCAGAGAATCCAGAGGGATGAGGGCATGATGCTAACAATGAAGCGTGGGATTGACATGTTTTTCTTCAATGTATACATGGACAAATACCTGGCAGTGGCATGAGTTGTTGATTTCATTTTAGCAGATGACTCCTTTAAATCTTATGTGACTAATGATTAAGTTAATTGTACATGTTCATTTGAATGCTTTGTTTATTTAAGGGCAATCTCCTTTCTCTTTATTTAATTCCCCCCTATCCCTTGATTTTTCAATAAATGATAACGTATTCAAACATTTTATCAGTTGTCTCCCTCCTTTTTGTTGCACCTCTTTAACGAGCAGAGGTTCGTAACAGGCAGTGACACGTCATGCTAACGATTAATGAAATTTTACTCTTTCAAATACATTTCACTTGAAATCTATATGATGTGTTTTTCCTTTCTGAAATACAGATAAATGGTCCTTTGCATCTTTAAAAAATCCATCACAGCCAATAGGACACAGAACAAAGCTGTAGACTACATTTATGAAGTAAAGCAGTTTTATTTAAAGAGTAACAACAAATCACTTAAAAAAAAAAAAACAGTATGGAGTATGGTTAAATAGCATGTTTATTTTGAAAAAGACCAGAAAATCAGACCATCCATTTCTTGACCAGGGGTCCGTACTGATAATTGGAGAGGAGACATGCAACAGTGAACAGTTGATTTATACTGCCACAAATAGAGAGAGGGATGACCGTGTCAAAAAATTTGTTTTCTTTGACCCTCCTAATGAGCCTCTCCACGTGGACTCTCAGGCGTGCAATCGACTGGGTTTTAAGGATGTCTACCTCTGACATTTGCTCCTGTTTGTGCATAAAAGCAGGGCGATGCACTTTCCCAGAAACTAGCTCATCAATCAAAAACCCCTTGTCTACCATAACCTCCATGTCGGGTGTTAGGAGAGAGGTGATACCAGAGTGACGGAAAATCTCCTTGTCACTGATGGAGCCTTCAAAAAGTGCTGACACAAATGTCAATGCTCCATGGGGGGACATGCCAATAAGTGCTTTGAAGGTACAGTGCGACTTGTAGGCGGAGAATACCTCACTTTGAAGCAGAAGGGAGGTAGGGGCTTGGCATCTCATCTCTGTGCAGTCAAGGACGACCTGGGTGTTCTCATAGGTCCCATTGAAATCTGTGGGGCAGTTTTCTCTCACTGATCTGGTGGTCATCCAGATGGAGAGCGATCCGAGCAAAGTATACAAAAAGTTGGACCACGTCACAATTATTCTGCTTGCTGTTGCTCTGTGGATATTGAACTTGTGACCAAGCTCCCTTTGTGTACACCCGGTTGACAGGTAGTTGAGGAAGAGGAAGAGCTCGTCAATTGGCAGCAGTTTCTAGGGAAAATGTCACTGTATTAGATACTGTAGATAGAAGCACTACAACACAACGATAACATACACAAACTAGGGTGTTTAAAATATGTGGTGCATGCACAGAGCTGAGCAGAAACAATACACAGTTAACTGCCTCTTCTGTGGCAGTCACCAGCAAAATGTGTGATCCACATGTACCGAGCCGGTGGTATATGTTTGTTGTAAAACTTACTGTTGGTCTGTTCATAGGGGTCTCAGTGGATGTACTGGTGGAGAGGTTCTTCTGACCACTGGTGACTCTCACCATTCTGCTTGTTGCCTCTTGAATTAGATCCCAAAAAGCCATCAAATGTTCATATGATGGAAATCTGCATGCAAACAGGACATAGCTTTTATGGTGATGGCATTCATATTACATTAAAACATTCCAATTTAATCATCATTCAAATCAATCATACAGATGGGAGGCAAGTGAAATGCTTGTGTGATAATTAGAAAAGTTCAGGTTCAACATTTCTTACCTGGTATAGTAGCGAATGTCACTTGGTGATGTAGAAAACCGTTGCAATCCAAATCTCTCCATGTGCAGTGTTTCGATCTGCCGTGTGAGCTCCTCGATCTGCCTCGACATGCTCTCAAATTTCTCACGGTCGACCACGATGAAAGAGCTGGCTGTGTAATCGTGGTCTTCCATCAGAGGTGTCGAAGCCAACTCAGTACATCCAGAGACACTGTTTTCACCCACTTCCATCTCCACGGTGGAGTCATCCTCGGGGGTGGGGTCATCCTCGGGGGCGCGGTCCAAAGCCTGGGTTGCTCGAGGCCGGCGATCCCAAACTCCGGGCCGTTGAGTTTTTTTGGTGTAATTATTCCAACCGAACAAGGATGGAATAATATTTGGTCGAAGACACCGCTTTCCAGCAGAAGAGATAACTATGTCTTCTTGCTCAAAGTGTCGACTACACACTCTAGAGCTGGTGGTTGGGGTGAAACCTTCTCTTCTGACTTTCACAAGCCACTGGGCGCGTAAAGTAGGTTCCTTTGGGAAACTATGAAAGCTCAAAACTTTGTTGAATCTCCCCCCGGCTGTACAAAGTGGCACACAACAATGGTGGTTATTACCACCGACTGCCCTTTGAAAAGTAAATCGTTTTTTCCGATCCATTGCGAACAATAACCTCACACCGCCAGCCGGCTAATGTCAACAAACCGCCAAGCGGAAGCTAGAGGCTCAACTTCCGCCCTCAAACAGGAAGTTAGCATTTTCGTCGTGCACAGAGTGAATTCACTGCCTCTTCCGTGGTCATTACAATATTATGAATATACTGCGTCGGGTCCTCCGACGTCTCTCCCTCTTCCACAAAAGGTAAAGACATGCAATGGTGATTATCTTGTTGTGGCGCGAAAAATTCGAAAAAACTTGCACAGCGACAGATTATAATGTCTGGCGCGACAAAACTTCGGCGACAACGCGAACGGGCGATAAATTTCGCTTTTGGTGTGAACGGACAGTTTCAGTCGGTGTGTGTGTGTGTGTGTGTGTGTGTGTGTGTGTG
Source organism: Gadus chalcogrammus (assembly GCF_026213295.1). Lineage (NCBI taxonomy): Eukaryota > Metazoa > Chordata > Actinopteri > Gadiformes > Gadidae > Gadus > Gadus chalcogrammus. Next base: position 295,067 of record NC_079434.1, on the reverse strand, counting down.
TGTGTGTGTGTGCGCGGTGGGGGGGGGGGGGGGGGGGGGGGTCATCACATTGTAGTAACCAGGGAAAGTGTGTCATTGACGTTATTCTTTCACATCTAGAGTGGCGATTTTGGTTTGGAAACTCTGGTGGGGCCCATGCAGGAAAATATTATAACGCAATCCAGAAATACCACATATTACTACCATCACAACAAAAACAGTAGCAAGTGACAGAGGGGACCAAAATTGCAGCTGAATAATGCCATCACTCAAACGCGAATCTGACGACATATATTAGGCTATCATAGCAATAGCACCACCAAATGGCAGCGCTCAAGATCTCACAATATCAAAACTCAAGAAAACAACAACGTGGCAACAATAAAAACACAACGGCGCACACCCTTTCCACAGAAATCAATACACAAAGCCACCACTCACAAAATACCAAAAAAAGAAGAAGTATGGTTTAAGTTGTATTAAGTTTACAGGCCACCATACTGTACAATTAACAATGAATCTAGCCTGATAGAGTGGTTGCCTATTCAGCCCTGGATAATCCTGGGTGAAAATTTAAGTAAGTTTGGGCTAAGATGGTAATTACCTGTGCTTTAAGGACAGTGCTGTCTGGTTTCCTTTGTGTGGCTGAGGTGAAACACAAGCCTTTTTTTCCGCTTGAACCACTCCTGGTTGAACGATCTATTCTTGTCCTTTCCCTCTTGAATAATGATTAAATCCGTCGGGCGATGTGGTCCCAAACGTTTTATCTCCAACTTCTGTTCAAGTGCTAAATCTCACATGAGACAGATACTCAACACGATTCATCATTTAATGAATGAAACGTCCATTTGTTGTTATTTACTGTAACAGTAACTGTAACTGTAACTACGTTAGCTAGCTAGCAAGATCTGATTGGCTCCCGCCGTAAACCCCGCCCTTTCTACAAATCAGCCAATGAGAAGAGCTTTGGGGCACTACATTTCTGGCCCCACCGCCGAAACAGAAGCGGGCGCTGCGCACGCGCTTGCTCGCGCAACAGCACCAGTTTTCTACACTGCAGCAGACGGGGCCATCTCGGCTGGGCCCCACCGAGCGGAACAGACGAGACGGAGCAACGAACTATTTCACACACAACTACTACACTACAACAATTGCGTTCATCACATTAAAACTGCGGACATGTAATTAATTATTAACAATGAATGTATCATTAACTTATGCTCAATGACATTTTTGAAAAAAGAAAAGAAAAGTATAATCGTGCCCTGCACGGCAGCGTTCTCTGGTGGGGCCGTGCCCCACTGGCCCCTAATGCAAAGACGCCACTGCACATCTAGTGAAAGAATCGAGATAAGCACACAATAAAGCTTGTACTATCTTTCATGTGACACATCGTTTATGTAGATAGCATGACATGAAAAAGATTGTTTTAAAGCACATTAACGTTTAGCAAGCTTGACATATAACTATCAATGGAGGGGGGCGGTGCCGCTGCTGTGGCTTTGTCGCCGGCATGGAACATAGTGGCAAAGCGGGGGCTACAGGCTGCTGGAGGTGGAGTACCGGCGTTGCGGCCCAAAACAAGGCAGGAGCCTAGGCGAGACAAGAAAATAGTTGTCGGGACTGGCCCTGGATGTCACATCAGGACGGTAAAGACAAAGTTGGTGAGTGTATTTGCAACGAAATTCTCGCCTGAGCTGGATGTAAATATTCTGACAGCGTATCTGAAAGACAAACTCCGTCATGATGTAACATGTGTGAAGATTGACACTGCACAAAGCAGGTACAGCTCCTTCAAAGTTACTGCGGAGTGTAATGAAGTGAATGACATGTACGATCCTGGCCTTTGGCCAGACAGTGCTTTGGTGCGGCGCTTCTATGAGGCACGCAAGCCCAGGAGCACAAATGGAGTCAAAGCAGGGGCTGTCATTATGTAAAAAAGGAAAAAAATAAATCTATTTCTCATGAGAGTTGTGTCATATAATGCACGCGGCCTGCGTCTGGGTCAAACTGCAGCAGACAAGGCGCGACGTCTTGTTGTTGATAAACTCCTTGAGGAAACAGACATCTTGTGTATTCAAGAAACTTTTATTTCTAAACAGGATCTGGACAAGCTAAATTCTGTTAACAGTAACTTCCATGGGGCAGGGGAGTCCACAACAGACCTGAGTCTGGGGCTTGTGCAGGGTAGGATACCTGGAGGTGTCGCTATCTTGTGGCATAAAAAATATGACCCCCTGATAAGTGTGATCAGATTGGGAGTAGACTGGTGCATAGCTATTAAAGTAGCTTGCAACAACAAGGTTTTTATCATTATAAATGTGTATACACCATATGAAAGCCATAATAATGAAGATTTATATCTTGAAAGACTTGCTTTCCTAAACGCATTTATAGAGGAAACAGAGTATTCCTCTATCTACTTAATGGGTGATTTGAATGCAGATATCAGTGATGAAAAGTCCTTGTTTGGTCGGCATTTGACTCAGTTTTGTCATGACAATAAGTTAATTTTAACAAGTAGTGTCCTGTTGCCAGCAACTACATTCACATATGTCAGTGAGGCCTGGAATACGACATCATGGCTGGACCACATTATTTGTACGTCTGACGCTCATGACTGTGTAGAGCAAGTTGAGATCCTATGGGCTAGCAGCATCAGACCACATGCCGGTCTCCATCATGCTTAAAGTGGAGAACCTACCAGACTTGGTCACTAATGAAAACTATAGACATGGTGTTAAACTCCAGTGGGCTAGGCTCTCAGAGGATGACCTGAGGTTCTATCACGATAACACAGAGAAGAATCTAGGGAAAATTAAACTCCCTTATGAAGCCATTCTGTGTAATAATATTAATTGTGATAATTCTATTCATAAATATGAACTGTGCGTAATGTATAATTTAATTGTAAATGGTCTTAACCAGTCTAGTAATGTTTTCTCTAAGAAAAGGTGTAATTACAAACTCCGGCCTGGCTGGAATGAGCATATTGATGAAGTCCACCAACAGGCCAGGGAAACATTTAAAGTATGGATCAATGCTGGCAAACCAAGGAGTGGTCCAGAATGTGATGCAAAAAAGCATGCTGTAGCTCACTTTAAAAGGGCAGTGCGTTTCATTAAGAGGAACAAGCAGACCTTGAGGGCAAACTCAATGGCTAGAAAGTTGCAGCAAAAAGATGTTTTAGATTTCTGGAAAGAAGTAAAGATTATAAATAATAATAAGGTACCGTTGCCCTCTAATATAGATGGGGTCACAGGGAGTCCAAATATTGCTGATCTATGGAAGAGACATTATGAAGACCTTTTTAACTGTGTTAAAAGTGATGTTTTTAATGTTGTTGATGTTTTTAATGGTGCTGTTTCACATGATAATGTTGTCATTAGGCCTGATGAAATTAGAAATGCTATTGAGAAGTTGTCTCTAAATAAGTCAACTGGCCTTGATCAGATAACGGCTGAACACTTGAGGTACTCTAGTTATAGAGCATCAGTATTACTTGCCCTGTGCCTGTCAGGAATGCTAATGCATGGAATTCTGCCTGACCATATGCTGTCAGTACTACTAGTACCTGTAGTCAAAGAAAAAACAGGGAAGCTCACGAGTATTGACAACTATAGGCCAATAGCCTTGGCTAGTGTGGTGTCAAAGGTGTTAGAGAGAATAATACTTGATAGATTACAAGAGTATATTGTCACAGCTGATGAACAATTTGGTTTTAAAAGCAAACATGGTACGGACATGTGTGTCTATGCCTTAAAAGAGGCAGTACATAAGTACACTAACAAACATAACCTGGTATGGTTGTTTAAAAATGTGTTATTCAAGTAAATCCGGGATATTGATTATCTTATATACAGGCGCTACTACTAGAATAGTATAGGTGTTGACTATTCTACATATTCAACCCGGTATCACGCGATTGCGTGCTCATGCGCACGAACGTTAATCTATTGAAGCGTGTTCCAGAGTACGATAGTCCGACTTTTTGCGTGCCTCACAGAACGAAATGTAAACCAATGCTTTCTGAATGGGAGTGTTGTCAGACAATGAACGTGCTCCACAAAACGGTACGAGAGAGAGAAAGAGAGAGAGGGAGGGACAGAGAGAGCGAGAGAGAGGCTTCAGAAAGGGTGTGCGCAGATAGTACAGTGCACCCTAGTTATGTTTATGCCAAAACCACAAATGCTATATGTATAGGATATATATTGCCTAATTATATATGTTGTCTATATATATGTATAGGCTATATATATAATTAGGCTATAATTATATTATTTAGCGTGTAATGAGACAATCTATAGCCAAATTGTCGAAGATGCCCGAGAATCTCCGGGGATATCAGCATGGGAAATCGGCAAATCAGACCCATGAACCTATAAAAAAAGACGTCATCTCAAGCGGGAGAGAACGTTTGCGGTGCTGGTTTGTGTCACGTAAGTACAGTGCCGTGTTCCAATACCCGTACTGTCCGTACTTACTAGCCAAAATTTGAGTACGCAGTACGTTCCAATTCAGATCCGGCGAAAAGAAGTATACTTCAAGGACCCGGATGCCGTACTCAAAACGGGCTAATCGTGAAGTGTGGATCGAAGGACACTCCCCCCCCCGTACTCAACGGCAGCCATCTTAGCTACGTAGAGAAAGAGGCGGAGCCAGGCTGAGCCAAAGTCGGCGCATTTCCCACATAGTCTGCATTAATAGAGTCATTTTGTAGTTTTTATAGTTTTTATAGCTGCTAGGCGTAAAGAGTTCACCGTTCAAAGCGGGATGTTTATTGCGGGGGAGGAGCCACGGCGGCAAACGTGATCGTAATTTCCGGTTAGTGCACCACGGAGTACTCGATTTGGAACAGCACTCACATCTGAAAAATTAACGTAGTAGACAGTGCGGATAGTATACTTCCTTTAAGTATACTCATGGAAGTACGGGTATGGTCTCACGAAAATACGTGTCACTGTCACGTTATTTAATCAATCAGCCTACTTCAATTGGTAGTAGGCTATTTTTCGTGTCACTAAGCATGACTTCCAAACTAGGTTCTGTCCGGGAGCGTTCTCCCTAATGTCCCTTATGGTGCTCCGTACAGATCATTCATTGCTTCATCTGTTCTTTTTAGAATTGTATGTCTTGATGTTTATTTGATCTAGCCATATATTCTCTTGTTTTTGGCTATGTGAATGAACGTCCGCGTCGATAACTCAATCGCAAGTCCAGTGTCGCGAGCGGACGTTGCCATGACATCTAGAAATCATACCGTATTTAATGGGTTGTAGTGAGTGTAACATAATTCACCTACAGTATTTTGTTATGTGTTGTTCTTTCAATTGTGTTAGGCATGTCGTTTACTATCTTGGTGGTTCAGGGATCGCTGTCCCTTTTAAGGATTACGAGTGTTTTATTTTTTACAGTGTGTGTTTACCTTGCCCATCTGGTTTATTAAAGCTTTGAAGAACTGGAATTGGTTTGGTTTCTTTGGAACAACCAATAACCAATAGAGATAAGATCTTTAAGCATAATGTAAAATAAAGTTAAAAGAGAATTAACAATTATGTAGTATGTAGTATAAATGTAATCTTAAGAAGAACTAAATTATGAAAGTTGACTTAAATAGAAATGTATAATGAAGTTGACATAACATAATAAGTTAAATAGATATTGTAGGTAGACTGAAATGTAGATTAATTCTTTTCAGCTTTGGAATTCCAGTTGAAATAAATTAAGACTGTGTTGACTCAACTAAATAATTCTATAGGAACTGAATTTTGATTAAGTTATGTAAACTAAAGGTTCATTTTATTTGACTAGAAAAGTTTTTTTTTTTTTAATCATTACACAATTGTCTCAACTAATCTTCACAAGTTCAGCTAACTTAACATTTTAAGGCAGCCCGGACACTAACTTTTGTTAGTTGTAACAACTAGTTTTCTTTTTACAGTGTAGTCGAGGCGGAGAGGAGGAGGAGATTCACGAAGGGGGATCGGAGGGAGGGGAGAGTGGGGTGTTGGATTCACTACCAAGAACTACAAATATGGCGGCGGGGCAAACTACAAACGTATCAATCGATAACAGAAACTTCTCTGAGTTCTATCTGTCCGGCTGAAATCTGTGGTACACTGTAAAAAATAAAAAGTTGGGCAAACTCAAAATTGCAAGGCAACTTACTGCAATCAATTTTTGAGTTTTGAGCCCATCAAAAACGTGATTTTCTTCTTTAGACAAACTTGAAAGTTAGTTATACCAACTAAGATTTTTATATTTTACAAACTCAAAAAAATAATTCAGGGGTGTTAACTTAATATTTCAAATTAAGGTTAATATTATTTAAAAAAAAAAAAATTCAAAGAATGCAAAACGAGTTTTAAGTTCACTTTATTAAAATTAATAATTTGAAACTTCTATTTTACATTTCTGAATGCCAGACAGCAATAGAACAAGCAACATGTAGCTAGTTCAGCAGCAGAGAATCGCTGTATGAATGCAGCAAACCAAAGAGCAGAACAAGTTTGACATTATGGGCAAACTTGTTCTGCACGAGACGGGAGCCCAGGTTAAACGGTGACGCAACTCTCGTGCCTCATACACCGCGCGATCCCGAGAGCTGCCATTATTTAACACACATCCGCAACACACAGCGCACCGCACACCCAACCAACGGACATGCAAGTCTCGGTAACGGTGGCGGCAACACTACGCACAATAAACAACACACAAACAATAAAGACCCCAAACCCGTTAACCCAACTTAACCTAACAGAAACAAATTGACGAAAGGCAATAAACCCCTTTTTCCCAACCGGCATCACGAATACCCAGACTCCCCGGGGGGTAGTGTCGAAATGCGCATGCGCACCGTAGTTGGCCCAGCCTCAGAAAGAGTCTGACTTAAACCCGTGTGTCTTGCTAACAAAGAGACTACAGTGAGCCCAACTCTTGACCCAAAACTCAACATTGTTGGTTGGACTAAATTGCATTGCACAGTTGTACATGAATACTTAATGTTTTATATTCATTTTACTCAGAAATCATAATGAGACCAACAATTTTGAGTTTTCGTATTATGGCATAAGGCTACCACTTAACCGCAATTTGCGCTCTCAGTACACTCTGTCTCTGCGCTGTGTGTACATTTATATATACACAGATATCCCTATGAGATCCTCTGATGAAAAGTGGAACTACAAACAGAATTTATCGTTGGTAAAAATAGCCACAGAGAGAGAGGTGTCGTGGGAGAGGTGGGGGGGGGGGGGTTGGATTTACGAGGAGGGTTTGGCGGGAGGAAGAGTGGTGGTGGGGGGGGTTCATTAAGATAGTGGAGAGGAGGAGAAGAGTCACGAGACTGGGCCTGGAGAGAGAGATGAAAGGCCAGTGAGGGGAGGGGGTGTTAGACTGGGCCTGGAGGGGGGGTGGTGGGGACTTTACGAGCGTAGGGGGTCAGGGGGGACTCGTACATTCATAATTCATCGTCTTTAATAAAAAAATACCAACAGACTTGAATGTAAAATGTAAGCATGCAGTCTAGGGTGGTATTAGCGGATCGGCAGATAGGAGTAAAAAAAGTAAAAAAAGTATTTACTCCAAACGTCCGCTATGGAGCTACTGCTTAGGAACACAGACCGTGCCAGCCTCAGGAAAGGTCAGAAGAATGGGAGAAGTGAAAGATAGTAAGGATTGGAACTCTCGTTAATATTCCATTGTGGCCCGATCTACACAGAGACCGATAGTGGAGGACTTCACCTCCCACCCAGTACCAAGAACAATCGTTAACGACGAGTACTCAAAACAACTCAAGAGTGGGGCATGAAAGACAAAGCCACTCTGTGGGGGGGGGGGGGGAGAGACGACAAAGTGGAGGCTTTGAAACGCAGAGGGGACGGTGTATTCATGAGGAAGGGCCTATCTTCAGACAGACAGGCAGACAGACAGACAGAGAGAAAGCTGCGAAAGTGCGAAAACTTTAGTTATGATTATAATATTGATATTTAAAGCAAACTCAAACTAAATACCTCAAATATTGGAATGAAATATACAAGATAATACCTGTAGCTATTGACTAGTGAAATGTGGCAATTATACTTGCACCATTGGCTGAATAAGTAGCTGCCAACACATCACTATCATTTGAAACAGATGGATATTTAAGGGAACGTATCGAGAGAGAGAGAGATGTTGGGGCCCAACATTGTCGTATTTTGCCCAAAAGATGTACGCATGTACATCTACGAAGAGTAGGAGGGGGCGTCGGCACGGGGGCTGCGAAGTACTCAGAATATGACGGTGTTGGAAATCACAAACTTGTCTATCGTTAAAGAAACTCCCTCGAGTTCTATCTGTGTGACAGAAAGCTGTGGGAATCTACTGCCTATGGCCAACATTTAAATGACAATGTACACACTATCCGCACGCCGCGCTGCGAGTGTACTCGTCAATAAACAAGTACCCCTATGGGAAGTGGACGGGGGTTCAGTAAAAAAGATGGCGACTATCGCCATACCGGACAGCGCCGGAGCACGCAGGATGGCACTGTTGCCTTCAGAGAGAGAGAGAGAGAGAGAGAGAGCGAGAGAGAGAGCGAGAGAGAGAGCGAGAGAGAGAGCGAGAGCGAGAGCGCGAGAGCGAGAGAGAGAGAGAGAGAGAGAGAGACTCGAACTGGGCACCACGCTGTTCTTGTTTTATGCCAGACCAAGCGGTCCTTACACAAAGCAAGATGGCGTCTATGACCTACTGAAATGCACCAGAGGTTCCCAGACTACAAAGATGGCACTGGCGTTTATAACAAAAGAAACCTACGTCAACAAAACGCGCCGTCCCTTTAAACACCGAAACCACGTGCTTCACCCAATGCCCGTGTAACAAAACAAAGTGTGTCGCAAATTGACCTAGATATTATTCGGCCAAACACACTGTATTGGATCCCTGTAGGAAGTATGAGATGCCGGCAAGTTTGTTTCCACGGCGGGTTAGTGAAGCATGCAAAGCAGTTGGGTTAAAACTGCGCAAGGCCGCCTCTACGGATGGGTTATTACTCTAGGAAAAATTGCACAATGGCGTTCACATCAACCGTGCCGAGGGGAACCAATCCCATTCGAACCCCAGGGCAAACAAAGCCCAAGCCACCGGGAGAATATGCAACCAATTAACAGAGTAAGTAGACTATCCGACCAGTTTGCACCGCTCCGTAATGGCGATCAACCCAAGTATTCGGTTATGAATCGTCCCCCCACTATTTAACAATTAAAACCGCTGTAACACAACAGTGAGTACTTCGTCCCCTCACTATTTAACAATTAAACCGCATGTAATATGTCTCCAAAACGGTACAAACATTAGATCTAGATTGGAGTGGATACCTTCTATCTACAGTCCCATAAAAAAACACACTTCTGGCCCCTTGCTCCTTGAATATAATTATTTAATTAAATCTGTTAGCGTTGTCCGCGGCCGTCCAAGTACACGGCTGTTATGATTTTCAACCCGAGGCCCGAAACCACGGAGCTCCGCGACCAGACGGAGGCACTACAAGCTCTTCACCTAAATGTTCTTATAACTAATTATATTGCAGATTCAATCTTTCAGACAATGGGTTCTGCTTACCTAATACGTGTGTGGAAGACACACGTATTAATACGAAGAGCTTGTTTTGCGTCACGGTGGCTGCGTGTGTCCGAGTTCCGGTCCCGGCACCTCCCAAGAACGTCCAGGGTCACCAAATTGCAGCATTCTTCAAAGAAAGTAGTCCAATCCGGATCGCTTTTAACTTACTTTATTTGTTAAAGTATTTCGGTATGGTAACTACGGAGCAAAAGGAGGGGAAGTGTGTCTAACACGTGCTGAGCGACTCCCAGCTGATCAAAACTTTTAACCCTTAAGTCTGAGCTGCCTGAAGTTTCTGAGTTCTCTACTGGCTCTGTAGCCTGTTATGTTCAAATCCATGCGGCCTGTGTGAAGTGGGCGGAGCCGGTTTGACGTATTAGCCTCGGCTTCCTCACTTGTCTGAGGTGCTGCCTTCTGTGGATGGAGCAGCTATTGCAGCCTTCAGTAAGGTCCTGCTCCTCTTGTATATGTATAGTATATGCTATGTATAGTATTTACGGCTTATCAGAATCAGAATCTCTTTATTGTCATTGCACAAAGTGCAACGAAATTGGGGTAGAGGCTCTCAAAATAAGTGCTTTTAAAACAAAAACGAAATGAGAAAATGAGTATTTTTTGAAAATAAATATAGAATGTCGCAGCCGTTTTAACGAGTCTATTGATTTTCTATTCACTCTTATGTCTGACTTGTTTATTGTTTATGGAAATAGAAATTGTGAAATGAAAGCTAAATTTTGAATAGTTTATTTAGCATATTATTAATACTATTTATGGCTGCTTTGTTTTCTGATACCTGCTGTAGGTGCCTGTGGGCGGGCTTTACGCACTGCTCAGGTACTTAGGCCAGGTGTGTGTTTGGTTCGGATGAATAAACTAAGTGTCAAGGGAAAAGAGGCGGTGGGTTAAAAAAGTCTTTCGACCGCTTATATAAGTTCACTCGTTGCTTTCAATGATTTATTCGTTTGCCAGTAAGTTTTCCTTTATTTAGAAGAAAGTTTTGTTCTTTTTTGGAGCTGTAAAATAAATACAATCATTTTTTGAAATCGCGAGTGCTCGGAATTGTTTGGAAGCGCGTCGAGCTACCACGCCTTCTGTACCCACGGCTAAACGAAGAACAGCCGAGACATAGAATGTTAAAGAAATATATACATTTTAAAATGTCAGCCAATTTTAAAGGTCCGATTGGTATGATAATGCAGTCATTTATAATTCTGCATTATTTAGAGAAATAACAGCTCTGGGGTAGAAACTGTTTTTAAGCCTATTTGTTCTTGATCTGATTGCCCTGTAGCGCCTCCCAGAGGGCAACAGTTCAAACATGTTATATGTTTGGTCCTGCTTCCTAGTGGTTATGTGAGGGTAATACAGCTTGTGTTTTTAAATTACGTAACAGAATGTAACTTTACCTACATGGAAAAACGCAGTATAGTAGTGACTACATTATGGGTTTGTAAATGGACTGCATTTATAGAGCACTTTTTCTAACCATTGGCCACCCAAATCGCTTTACAATATTGCCTCACATTCACCATTCACGCACCGACGGCGGAGTCAACCATGCAAGGCGACAGCCAGCTCGTCGGGAGCTAACAGTCAGGATTAGGTGCCTTGCTCAAGGACACCTCGACACTCAGCTAGGAGGAGCCAGGGATCGAACCAACAACCTTCAAGTTACCAGCCAACACGCTCTACCTCCTGAGCTACTGCCGCCCGTTTGTGTTCCCCTCTTACTGTGAGTGATCGAGTGGGTGGGAACTGGCTATGAGTCACGGGGTCTAGGGGGACGGTTTATGCGGTTGCACCAGTTCTTCCAGCCATGCACAGAGTTATTGTTCTGCTCTGCTTTTTGGATCAAAACGGTTATTATTACGTTGCCTACGTCCTCCTTTTCCTCCGGCACTACAGATTATCTAAGAATAATTTTCATGCTCATAATCTGTTAGAAACTGCAGTATTGCACTTCATTTTGCATCGAACATTGCACCTAAAGATAATATATGTAACCAGAATAAAAGTAGAACTTTAGGTAGTATGGTAGTATTAAATTAAAACTAGCGATAAGCGCATCGTAGCGATTTTGATGGTTGTGCTCGTTATAAAGAAAATTCCTACATTACATTGAAACGGCATAATGATAATAAGATGGTCATCATAATTTATTTAATGATTAACAAAGACTTACATTTGTGGTTTTCGATCCTGTCGCATCTTACGCCACCATCTTGCCTAGGATTTTTCTTGATTTTCCATTTTCTCATAAGGTATTGCGGGAGCAAGATCACAATCCTCGTTTTTCTAATCTGCCCATCGAAAATCTTACTTCCAAGGGGTTGACCCCTACCCTTCAATAAAATGACAATCGGGACAACCCTACCCTCCGCAGGAACGCACAAAAGTGAGGGGTAGGGGTGAGGGTTTGGGTGAAGGGGTGTAATGGGATTCAACATAGTATTGAATTGTATTGTATAGGCAACATAATAAACTAGATTCCCTGCAGAAACGCAGTGAGTGCTGTAGTGCAAGGTGAGGTTGAAAATATGTTTTGATAGAGCTACATAGTTTAAGATGTAAAGAAATGTTAAATGGCTTAGATCAAGTGAAGGGATTTGAACCGGGTTCAAAAGTCTAAATGGAGTAAACAAGTACACCATTTAAAAAAAAATGTAATGGTTTGAAACAAATAAAGCGACAGCTAAATGAAAAGCCCAAAGCACTGCTAAAAATGCAGAAACGTAAAATTAATTGAACTGAAGAATCTGAAAGGTCAAATGTATTGCAGAGCACTGCTGAAAAACCTGGGAGCTAAAATCGAAAACTGACTGATGCTAAATTTCATTACCTGAAGAAGCAAAGTGCAACAATTTGCACTTTGAAACACATTGTTACAAAAGCTGGAAGCTAAACTGTAATACTTTCAAAACTGGAAGATAGTAGTAGTAGTGGTACTAGCTGTAATAGGTGGGAAAAATTGCCCAATCTAGCAACGCTGCCTGAACGTCGTAAAAAGTAGTCCAATTGGACGGGAAAAACGGCCCAATCCGGCAACACTGCCTGCACATCCTCGCGCTCTAGCCTCAGCCTAAATCAATGAGATCAACTGAAAACGATGCCGATATGGAACTTAAACTGTGTTTATGCAAGAAGTATCAAGTTAATCGAAATTCGGTTTTTAGATTATTGATGACACAAGTATGTCGATTTGTTAAATGGTTTGAAAGAAGGTTAACGTTGAAAATTGACCAAGTTACGATGTCTGAAGTAGTAGAAGTGAGTGTACGTCAATGGGTGGACGGCACCGCCGTCCACCCATTGACGTACATAGTAAAAAAAAAAGTTGAAAAAGCGTAATAGATTAAAAGGTTCAAAGACTTGAAAAACTGAGAGAGATAGCAATCATGTCGTTAAAGAGCTGGACATTTTGATAGTTTGATGGTGTCTGTAGCTGTAATGGTACGAACACACCAAACGCGTATCTCGCGTAATTTTTACGCGCGTAACGCAGCTAAAATGTTGCTTGACCATTTTGTGTCAAAAATGGTCCTACGCATACGCTCCTAACGCGCCTACGCTCCTAACACGCCTAGATGAGTCCATGTCCATGCAAGTGAACGGAGCGTTCCCTCTTCGTCATAACTATCAAACCAAACACACATTCACCGAGCGAACATTATGAAAGTAAAATGCACATTTCTCGCTAAAAATGTTTCCATAAAAGCATTTAATGGCGTTACTATGTTACTATTTCCACACAGAATAAAGAAAGATGTCGGCCGTATGCTTATGTCCAAGCTCACTACTCTCTGCCAGTGACGTCGGGTCAAACTCAACGCTGATTGGGCAACGCGGCTAATCGTCATGCGTATGAGCGTAAAAAGTTCAATTTTTTGAACTCCTCGCGTACGCGCGTATATGTACGCGCGTATATGTACGCGCGTATATATACGCGTGTAAATATACGCGCGCAAATATACGCGCCTCATACGCGGCTAACGCGGGTAAAATGTTGCTTTAGCGCATGTAACGCGTGTAAACCAATGGTTCCCTATGGAAAAATTGACGATTTTATACGCGAGGTAAGCGGGTAACGCGTTTGGTGTGGCCGTACCTTAAGTATGCAGGAGCAGTTTAATGCACAAAAAACAGGCAAACGGAAGAAGGAAAACTCATAAAGAACAGTAGATGTGCTTGCAGCAGAGGTGTATAGTAACGAAGTAGATGTACTTCGTTACACTACTTAAGTATTTTTTTTGAGGATTTGTACTTTACTTGAGTTTTTTTTTTTATCAGGACTTTTACTTTTACTTCACTACATTTATAAGTTAAATAATATACTTTTACTTCGTTACTTTGACATTTGCCACCTCGTTACTCGTTACAAATTAAAACAGTCTCTGCATGAGATTCCGAGAGGACGAGAAGAACCACGTACGGTACTCTCGCGAAGAAGGTATAAATACGGGATGCGCGCACCGCGCGGGGGCGGCAGAGAGATCACTACAAACATGGCAGCCGCAGAGCATGTGGATGAGGGAGACACAGAAGACGACGCACAGAGTTCAACAGAAGTCGACGACGGACACCCGTGGTCATACCTGGAAAGTATGTTCAGCTACCTCGGGATGCGGGCAAATTCCTACCGAATGAAGTGCATGTTATGCCTTCCGAAGTGCCACGAAATAAAGGCCTTCAAAAGCTCCCCGTCCAACCTCAAAAAACACATCCAAGTAAGTGCATTAAGTAAGCAATGTCATTTCATGTGGCAGGAGGGATATACAAATGTGTAAAACATAGTTTTAGCTAACATTACAGGCAAGTTGCTAACGTAACGACGTGCTAGCATGGTTGCGTGCTAGTAGCAAGTTGCTAACGCTATGTGCTAACGTTAGCAACTTGCCCGTATCACACGTGTGGTGGTGTCGTGGACAAATAAACCTACGCCACACACACACGCATGCACACAAGTGTTATGCAGGAGTGTCAATAAACAGGGTTAGCATCTCGAACGAGGCAGTTTTCCTCCTGCATGATACATTTTTAATATCAAGTGCTTCACTTGTTTTTTTAATGAAAAATACACAAATAAATCATACAAAATCTGTAACTTGGAAGTTAAGCAATAGGCTATTGAAAATGTGCCTGTTTGTTCATAGGAACTGTAGTAAAATGGCATGCTGTTCATTAAAATAGCTTTGTGTTTGTTTTTTTAAATTGTATTTGTTGTACAGCAATTAGATATCCAAGCTCAGTGTCCTGTATGATGTTTTAGCTTTAAATTATTTGGTATTTTTGAAAGATAAAATATAGTTGACAGTTGACCAACATTTCTTTTTTTTTATTAATGTTGGACATGCCCACAAACGGGACATCAGGGTGAAAGGGGTTAGAAATCCAGACCTGTCATTGTGGTAACTGTTGAATGATGTCTTGAGTATCATTTGAACTAATATTATTATTTCTTTTAATTTTGTGTTTTTCATGTAGAGAGCACATCCACAACATCTAAAGAAATATGAGCAGCTGACCTCACAAAAAAGAAAGAGGGCTTCGGAAGCTGGGACCTCCACCCTCAAACAGACCACGTTGCTGGCTACCCGATCCATATCTCAGAGTGCTGTTGACAGGGCCATTGTTAAGTATGTTGTCAACAATCTCCAGCCATTGTCAACTGTCGAGAATGAAGCCTTCAGAGAGCTTCTCACAGATCTTCTTCCTACTGCCAAAGTCATCACACGGGTCACCCTGCGATCAAGGATTGAAGATTTAGCAAAGTCTATGAAAAACGTGTTAACTGAGGAGATGAGTAAAGTGGACCACATCGCCACCACTACAGACTGCTGGTCAGTTAGGAGAAGGAGCTTCCTTGGTGTGACTGCTCATTGGGTGAACTCTACAGACCTAACTAGACGATCAGCAGCCCTAGCTTGCAGACAGCTAAGAGGTTCCCACACCTTTGATGTTTTGGCCACCGCACTCAATGACATCCATACTGAATATGGCATCAGGAACAAAGTTGTGAGGACAACAACCGATAATGGCTCCAACTTCCTGAAGGCTTTTCAAGTTTTTAGTTTGGACAAAAACAATAATGAAGCAGAAGAGAAAGAGGATGAGGAAGGGAATGAGATGGAGGGAGTGGAATTTGTTGACATGACTTCAATCCTTGTTGAGAATGATGGCTTTGAGTTTGAGCTTCCGAAACATCAACGATGTGCTTGTCATCTGCTCAACTTGGTGTCTACAGTTGATGCTGAAAAAGCAACAGCCAACGATGGATACAAAAAACTGCAACGCTCAACATTCAGCAAGTGTTATGGGCTGTGGAATAAGTGTGGAAGATCCTGCCAAGCAGCTGAAGCTGTGGAAGATGCCTGCTCCCTCCAGCTGCTACGACCAAACGCCACCAGGTGGAACTCAATGTTTATGGCTGTGGAAAGGCTCCTCAAGATTCTGAGAGAGAAGGGAGAGCCAGCTTTGAGAGAGATCTGTGCAGAATTGAAGGTGCCAATGTAAGTTTGAATTATGTATTTATGTATTTTTATTTTATTTTTTGGGTACAATATTCATGCATAATTGTAAAACAGTGGTTTGTTTTCTCCCTAACAGGTTTCATCCAGTTGAGCTCACTTTCCTAAAAGAGTACTACACCACCATGAGCCCTGTTGCCCAGTCCATCAACATCCTCCAAGGAGAAGTGGAAGTCCAGATGGGATGGCTTCTTCCGACTATTTCCTTGCTGAGCAGCAAACTGGAAAAAATAAAGATTGCACTGAAGCACTGCAAGCCGCTGGTTGAAGCCATTCAAGTGGGCATCCAGAACCGTTTTGGTGAAATGTCAAGAGACCCTGAATTGGTTGCTGCAGCGATTCTCATCCCAAAATTCAAAACGGCCTGGATCAAAGATGATGCTACACTGAAAAACGGTAAGACAACATGGAGAAAATAAAAGGAAGAAAATATCCATAAAATTAAATTGGATCCATTAAATTACAAATCTAATGCACACTTACATTTTTTTTATTATTTTATTACTCATTTCATACACCAGTCTAATTTTGAATAGTGGTTGAGCCAATATCTAAGATGTCTAATTGTCAGAGTCAAGACTTGTGTTTTTCTCCTTATCTATTCCCTGATTTTGTGTAGCCCACCTGCAAGCTCACACTGCCTTGGTTGTAGATCAGTTATTTTCACAATTTGTCACAACTTTTTTTCTACTTTATATCTCTCTTTTTTTGTTGCTAATTTTGGCCTTTTGTTTCTGAGTGTTTTTTGTCAATGTAATATTATTTATTCCTTTAGAATTATGGAAAATGTCATAAATGTAATTAAATTTGTCCAATAAAAATGTGACTGTACTAATGCTAGTGTCACCCTCCCTGTGTTTCAGGGTTGGACTACATCAGGGAGCAGTTGGAGGATCCTTCTATTTCAGCAGAGGCTGGATCTGGCTCATCTGATGAGGGAGACTTCTTCCACATCCTGAAAAGTTCCCACAAAACACCAAGCGCCACCAAGCAGCTTGATTCGTACCTGGCCTACTCAACAGACGACATCAAGATTCTCAAGACGTTTCCTGTGGTTCTCAAGTTGTCTGTCAAACTCAACACACCTCTGCCTGCTTCTGCAGCTTGCGAAAGGCTGTTCAGCATAGCAGGTCTCATCTTCAGCCCAAAAAGAGCACGGCTAGCTGCAGACACTTTTGAAAATCAGCTTCTGCTGAGGATGAACCGCAAGTTCAACTTCTCCACTTGAACCAGAAAGTTTGTTTGTGTGGTGTTACTGTGCCTCAGCTCATGAGGATTCCCCCAACATAGTTAAAAAGTGGTTCTTATGTTAAAGACATTGTTTATTTTTGAGTGGTATTCTATACCACATTTCATTCACCTGAAAAAGTGAAATAAAAAACAAGGGGAGAATAATTTTGGGTTGTTTTGCTTCCTTTCATGCGTACTATAAAATACTTGTACTTGTACTTTTGATACTTGAGTATATTTTTTCACAAGATACTTTTGATACTTAAGTACATTTAATGTGAGCTACTTTAAGACTTTTACTCAAGTACATTTTTTTTTAGGTGACTTTAACTTTTACCAAAGTAATTTTCAGTTATGGTACTTATACTTTTACTTAGTTATTTTTTTCAAGTACTTTATACACCTCTGGCTTGCAGTAGCAACCACAATAAATATAATAAATTTCTTCACTCAGGAGGATAAATCAGATTATTGGCAGAGGTGATTTTATACCATGAGGATATATTTTTGAATGAAGACATTGCTAATACATTACTTAAAGGTCCCATGACAAGCTATTTTATGTATTCTTTAATATAGGTATTAGTGGGCAACTAACACAGTATTCAAAGACGTTCCCGAAATTCAGCCGTGGTGCAGATGTAACCCAGGTTAACTGACCTAAACAAATAAAAGGTTAAACACAGTAATAAATGTATAGTGGGTATCTAATATAGCATGTTGTATTAAGCCAACTACAATTTAAAAACTATAAACATGGCTATAAAGTAAAAAACCTTTGTTATTATATTGTACCTTTGTGATAATATAATTGGTGTATTGCCCTTTAGCGAGTGCAACCGTAGACAACCAATCAGAACGGTGTAGCGTCACTTGCGAGTGAGTGAGCGCGAAAAAAACGTTACGGACCAGTTTGATGCGGTAAAGACTAGCGACAGACAGACAGAAAAAACGTAGTAATAAGAGGAGAATAACAAGAGGTAAAAGAGAATAGAGAAAAGCGATAACAAAGCAAGGTTTTAAAGAGCATTGAGCCTTATTTTTTCCCTTTGTTTTTGGATTACTTTGGATTACTTTATTTTAACGTTCTATTGGAGAATTCTGTGATACTTTTTTCTATGCCACGGGACTCTGTTGTTATTCGGTTGAGAACTCAGACGTTTATTTTTATGAGGAGGAGATCGTTTGGTAGAACAGAACCGAAGAAAAAACAAGATGGCGAGCTACCCACAGAAGACGTCAATCGCGAGCTGTAGCACTCATGCTGCAGGACCACGCTCCTGTTCTTGGATAACTGAGGAGTGTGGTAAGACAAATTAACTTTCCAAAAGTGTCTGCAACATGCAGTGGAGCTTCAACTGAAGTGAAGGATTTGACAAAAGGACTGATTAGATATTATGTTCAAAATTGAAGTGTATTGATCCCAGATAATGCTAGTTTTCTTTTCTTTCTTTTTTTTTCTACTTGATGCACTAAGTTGTATTTTATTGTATTTGCATTTCTTTTGTTTATTGGGTATTTGGTGTTTAAAATAAATAGAAAATATTACTAAAATCTCAAAATTGCACCACTTAGATACAATTAGGCTATAGTTAAATTGAGTCAACTAAAAAGTGAATAATAATTCAAATAGCAACTTAAAGGTACAACGTTAGAAATATTTTTATTGACCTAAATAGGTGTGAATCAACCCAAAGTGAACCAAAAGAGGGGAAATACTTTTCTTTTTTTACATATTTGATTTATTCTATTTTTCATGGTTTATATTTTGAATGATGTATGGATTCACCATTTTTTTTGCTACATACAGGGATGCAAACTTGTCACCTTTCGGCGAAATTCGCCGTTTTTGTTCCGAAAAGGTCATTTGTGTGATTCATGGAGATCTGCAATAAAAATATTTCGGGGGGGGGGGGGGGGGGGGGGGGCGTCGTCCAAGTAATCGGCGAACACAAGCTGTCATAAATATTTATTCCAAGCTTGTTCGTTTGGCCAACCCGTGTAAACATGTCATCTTCGGGTCTGTAGCTGCCTTGATTCCGTACTAGACAGGAGTGACGTTGGTACGCTTCAAAAACGTCAGGCTTTCTAACGTAAGCTAACGTGCTAATGAGAACATTTGTTTGACCGGCTGCCGGTTATATCCGTGTGGTTAATTTGCAGTTGCGGTGTTGTCAGCTTACTGTTACATTAAACTGCAATCAGAAAATGCGGTTATATGCTATAGACCCTATAGTGTCTGTGGTGTAAAGGCTGGGACGAATTAAAAAATATAAATACACTTTATGTTGAAACTATAGACCGTCCCGATTCCCATTGAAACGAATGGCGCGGTGATTATTCTTCAAAACGAGATCTGTTAAATTGTGAAAAATAAATCAAACTGTAATCAGACAACACGGTTATATGCTATAGACCCTAGAGTATCTGTGGTATAAAGGCTGAGACGAATTTCGAATTATAAATATGTACAATCCATAACGTTAGCTCTCTGGCTCATAGCTCAGCGGACTAGAATACCTCCTAGAACCATTGCCTGTAGGCCGGAAACGGAAATGGGGGCTGTTTATGTTTGGTTGTAGTCTTTTCGCTCGGTTCTCCGACTCAACAGTAGGGCTAGAACCGAGCGAAAAGACTACAACCAAATTTGAACTACAACGAAACTAGTTCCCTTTCCGCTTCCGGCCAACGAGCAATGAGTCTTCCAACAGAAATCAATGGGATTTACAAAATGCGCTAAATGTACAATAAAACACGATAGAAACTGTATTTCGCTACGATGCTTGATTCAACCACTCTATTTCATCCTAGACAAATCACGAATTGGGCTCGATGTTCAAAATACCGAAAAAAAAGAATAGCTCACAGCAACATATTGAAAAAAAAAAACTGAACTAGTTGATTTTTAGGAACTGTGAACTTAGTTCAAATCTTTGAATTATGAACGCTGAACTGAACTAGTTCATTTTAAAATTTGTGAACTGAACTTTGAACTAGTTCACGTAGAAAGTGAACTATCACAACACTGTGTGTGTGTATATATATATATATATATATATTGTGTGTGTGTGTATATATATATATATATTGTGTGTGTGTATATATATATATATATATTGTGTGTGTGTATATATATATATATATATATATTCCGCGAGGGGGTTTGGGTCCTTGTCACCTTTTTCATCCCTGATGAGTTTGCACCCCTGTACATAAATGAACCACAGTTCAAACTTACCTCTCAGTCTTGGTGTGTCGTTATTAACTTAGTCACACACTGCTCCTTAGAACCTAGAATCTAGCCCTAGCACATGTAATGATCAGCGAGGTGCTACACAGAGATACAGCCACTCCGAGCCAGTCGCACATTGAGCTTCCCCCAAATGCGCTGTTTTGGTGTCTGTAGCTATAATGCAAATGAGGAGGAGCGAGGCGGGTCAAGGAAGAGGGTGGGGGTGTGGCCCTGAGCAGCTTGCAGCCACGGTACCATGCGCTCTGTTTACAGTGGATGTATCGCAATGGCGAGGCACACACAGCCTTTAGCCGTGTTCTGTAAATATTCTAGAACACACGGGAGTCCTGGAGCTCTATACCTAAATATTATCATATAGCCTACATATATATCTATATCATATAATATATATTATCACGGCCAAAAGCTGTGTGAGCCGATATCATGAATCTCAAACGACCGCGTTGGGTTCTCTGACGTTCCTGGTTCTTCCACGTCCACATCAATGTGAAGTAGACTGAAACGCGACAAGGAGGAGAAAGGGATTGTTGCCGGGCAGCGCTTAGGCACCTCCGCCTCCGACGGTGGTCCCTCAGCGGGGCTCTAGCGGGAGACATTCGCCGCCAACAATCCCTTTCTCCTCCATGTCGTGGTTCATGTTCTTGAGGGAGTCAAAGCCAAAGTTCCTTCCCCCCAATTCATTCTCAACCTTGGCTGAGATAACCCCCACTACGAGTCTCGTTGTAGAAATACCAAAGACGAGAGTCCCACGTGTTATGCGCCATAACACCAAAAGCGGAACAGTTATCCAAATAACAAGGAAGTGTACAACACTTGCGTTACAGTCCTGGAGCTCTATATCTAAATAATATCATATAATACATAGATATCTATATCATATAATACATATTATCACGGCCAAAAGCTGTGTGCGCCTCCAGACGATATTATGAATCACAAACGACTTTGTCGGGTTCTGCGACGTCTCTGGTTCTTCCACTTCCACATCAATCTGAAGTAGACTGAACTGCGCGCTGCCTGCTGCCGGCCGCCTGCTGCCGGGCGATGGTGCCTCGCGGCAACCGGCGGCATATCGCAGTTCATGTACTTCAGCGAGTAAAAGCCAAAGTTCCTTTCCCCCAATTCCTTCTCAACCATGGCTCAGATAACCCCCACTGTCTCGTTGTGGAAATACAAGAGACGTCAAAGAACCGACAAGAAACACTTGCGTTACAGTGTATTCACTAGGCCTGCAGCGGATTCGAATTGTATCCGAATCCGTTCGGTTCGTTTACCACAGTTCGGAGCATTCTGGAGATCCGCGGATTTCGGTTTCATGAAGGCATTGCCTTATGTAGCGTATTTTGCCTACTGTAGCCTACGTCCGATACAAAAGGGTGTTTAGGACCCAGCGGAATGCATTCTCTCCAGTGCTGCCCGAGCCAATGAGACTTTTACCGCCCCTCCCTTCATCCTGTCAGCGTTCTAAACAAACTGGGCTTTTCAAGCGCACGATTCCTAAATTTAAAGAAAGTAATTGATACAATTATATTCTAAATATACGGGAGATAAATACAAACGGGTGATAAGCGGGATAACGGCCTTCGAGGTCGACCGGTTCGATGGAAATAATGGACAGGTAGAGGCAACTCTGGCTTCATGCTGCGCTCGTCGCCAGAGTTCTAAGCCTCGTCGGCCGTTATCCCTTACATGTTACACTCAGTGCACCATGTTTTCAAATGCATTTAGGGGAACATTTATTGCACAAAAAAGCCTTGCAAGTTGTCTGATTGCAGTCAATTAACACATTGCAAATAGCCTGTGGGTCTCATTCATTTTTGTGTTTCTCCCCCAAACCCTCCGTCAAAAAAAAGTCCGCCTATTTACTATCACGGACATGATCCTAATCCGAACCGTATCCGAAACCAAGGCCCAAAACGGTTATCTGAACCGAACCGTGGACACTAGGGGTGGGTATTGCCAAAGAAGTCACGATTCGATTCGTATCACGATTCACATGCCACGATGCGATTCTATCACGATGCATCGCGATACTTGAATTATTGCGATGCATTGCGATGCATTGCGAATTTTCACTGAACACTGTTAAAAAAAAATTAAGCCATTACCAGTGGCTGACTGGCTGTGTATGATCTGGATAGTGTGTTCAATTGATAACTCAAAGCAACCCAATTCATACATAGCTGTATTTATTGAAACGACTATTACTGGATACACTGACAAGAAGTGCTAAGGATCTATAAAACTTAAAATAACAAAATAAGGATAATCAGTGCCGTTTACATGGCCTCAGTGGTCCTTTAAACCAATGAAATGAAAACATTCAAACATTTCCCCTTTTAGAAGTAGCTGCCATTATAACAACAATATCATTTCATAAACATAAGAGGACAAACTGATGCCACAAAAAGTGAATAGGCTTTATAAAACTATATAAAAAAAAATATATATATATATTTTTTTTTTATTATTCATTTTTTTAAATTAATAATCGATTCTTGGCGTCAACAATCGATGCAGTAGATCGTGAAAATTAGAATCGCGATGCATCGTCATGACGATTATTTGGCACACCCCTAGTGGACACACTGGTCCGTTTCACCCCTAGTATTCACACACAAACATGTGGCGCTCGCACGGTCGTGTCTCATTGGTGGGCCAACGTCTCTGGGCGGGCCAGGCAGAGTAAGGGGAGGAGCTTAGATGCTTTGTGACGACATACCTAAAGACATTCCAAATCAGCGTGCTTGAGCCTCCGCTTTTTTCAAAGGCGAGCAGAACAGCTAGTGCTCGTTTTACACCAAACGCAAATTTTAGCCATTGGGGTACCATAGGCAGGCTAGGGGAACTCATATTTATGTTAGAAAACCTCATAAAGTGAGATTTTCATGTCATTTTGACCTTTAAAACATTGTGTCCCTTTAAAGTAACTGGTTATTAATATGGAAAAGAGTAACTAACATAATAGAAGATATTGGGATCAAAGTTAATCCCTTTCTGGGCATCAAGCACACTAGACACTGCATTGTAGACAACGTTCAACTCCTCCTGATTAATGCCTCATTAATCATTTGAGAAGTATGTCTTGTACTCAAGTGGAAAACCCTATTCCTAATCCTGGACGCTGTATGGTTTGAAGCCGGTACCTCATGCCTCTAATGCCTGAGACCTGTCTAACGAGCCAGGGGAGCTCTTCACGGGCCGGCACATGTTTTAGTGTTTGCTTTATGGTTATAAAAGTTGACCTTTCAACCACCATTTCTCCTTTGGGGTAAATGTAACATTTTAAAATAACAGTTTTGATCATAACACGATGGGATATGGTAGTATGCCATTGTTTATGATTAAAACCCTGTCTGGTGTGTGTTGGTGTCTGGCGTTTGAAGCATGTGTGTGTGTGTGTGTGTGTGTGTGTGTGTGTGTGTGTGTGTGTGTGTGTGTGTGTGTGTGTGTGTGTGTGTGTGTGTGTGTGTGTGTGTGTGTGTGTGTGTGTGTGTGAGTGCACGTGTGGAAGAGCAGTCTGTGTGCGTACAACTTGGAGAGACTGCAATTCATCTTTGATGACAGTTGCACGGTCTCTCCCATGGCATGATGGGTAATATGTTGCCCCCATGGGCACACAGCGCTCCGCACACTACCTTGGAGTGTGCGTGCATCCACCTCTCTCTCTCCCTCTCCCTCTCTCTCTATCCCTCTATCTGTCTCTTTGTCTCTCTCTAACTCTCCCTCCTCGTTCCCTGTGATTTCCCCTCGCCGTATCACACAGCCAGCACTGTCTGTCTCTCTCTCTTCTCTCCCTCTTTCTCTGTCTCTCTGTCTCTTTGTCTCTCTCTCCCTCTCCCTTCTTGTTCCCTGTGATTTACCCTTTCCGTATCACACAGCCAGCACTGTGTGTTGTTGTCATGGCGCCGGAGCTCTGATGTAATGCCCTCGGATTGTTAGTGCGTGCACTAGGTGTGTACATGAATCTGTACGTGTGGCTGTATGTGTGTCTAGGTACATCTGGATGACTGGTGAGAGAGAGAGAGAGAGAGAGAGAGAGAGAGAGAGAGAGAGAGAGAGAGAGAGAGAGAGAGAGCAGACCAGATTGAGGAAGGCACCGGAAGAACACTTCTTCTCAATTCTGCTCTCCCCCTCCCTCTCCCCCTCCTCTTCCTCCTCTCCTCCCAGGTGGCGCTGAGCCAGAGTCTTGACCTGAAACTCAGTTTATGTTGTTCCTCAGTATATTTTTCCTATTATTATTATAGTTGTAATGATGATAATGTATTCATAATAATAACATAACACTAATAATCATCATCATCGTCATTACTATTGTCTCAAAAACGGTTGTAGTGTAATGGAAAAGCTTGATAAATTGGTGGGCAATTAAGGACTATCACAGGAAAGGTACAGACACATGGAACACAAACTCCCAGAAAGATAAACAAGGACATCCTTACCTATTCATGCAGTCACAGATGATGCATAATCACCAAGAGAAACGTAGCTACACATACATGGCCGCTCACACTCACACAGACCGAATCACACACATCCAGGGAGGCCGGAGCCATAGGGCGCGGGTTAGGGAGTCTCTCCATCTGTCCTCGGACCAGCTGCTGTAGAGAAGGTAGAAAACCACATAAAGTACATCAACACCTGTATAGTTCACTGTTATGTCTGTCCATTCCAGGAACCAGTATTCTATTTTCTATTATGGATTCCATAAATCATCAATCTAAGTCACACAGACACACACATACTGCTGACAAAGAGAAAGATCGGCAGACACAGACAGGCAGGCAAACAGACCTCTCGTCTATTAACGAGTCTAATGTCTGTGTTGCCCTCTATGTATGTGTGAAATTGGGTCTGTGTAGGTGTGTATGTGCATGCATATGTCTCTGTCTGTCTGTCTGTCTGTCTGTCTGTCTGTCTGTCTGTCTGTCTGTCTGTCTGTCTGTCTGTCTGTCTGTCTGTCTGTCTGTCTGTCTGTCTGTCTGTCTGTGTGTGTGTGTGTGTGTGCGTGCGTGTGTGTGCGTGCGTGCGTGCGCATGTGTGCATGCTTGTCTTTGTTAATGTGTATGTTTGCAAGATTTTGGTTCATGTGTCTCGTTTATGTCCACATTTTGAACAACATCTGCTGATCAATTCCAACAGTGAGACCAAGGACCTGATGGTGCATTTTTGGTAGTATAGTTCTCAAGTTAGGGGGGCGACTGATGACTGCAGCACGTAGAGTTAACTTCTTGCTTGAAAGATGCGTCTCCATGTCATGTGTGTTGAAATCTATGAGGGGCCGTCTGGGACAGAATTCATACTTGGTCTTACACACACTATTATACTCTCTCACATACACTACTATACTCTCTTACATACACTACTATACTCTCTTACATACACTACTATACTCTCTTACATACACTACTATTCTCTCTCACATACACTACTATACTCTCTCACATACACGACTATACACTCTCATACTTACATGTAAAAGGAGTTTAATAGTTTGAATGAAACGGAAGTGAGTTTGAATGAAACGGACGTGAGTTTGAATGAAACGGAAGTGAGTTTGAATGAAACGGAAGTGAGTTTGAAATGTTCATAAGAGTCCGCAGAAATCGAATATCAATATTATTTTAATGTAATTACATTGTGTATATGCACAAGCCATCTTATACAAAGCAGCCGAAAAATAGAAAACCGAAATGATACTATGTTTTTTTTTAGAAAGCTGCGATTCAGGGTTTGAATTCTGCTATTGTCGTCTGATTCATTGAATCCGCTGTGTTTGCCAGGGTCACAGGGTCTTCCGACTCTGGGGAAGAGCTTGCTAGTTTACGCACACCCCTTGCGCATTTGTTTTCTCAACCACACGTGAGACGTTGTTTGACATGCTGGATATCGTCAGAAAGGTATTTTCATTGGCTATTAGGATATCTAATAGCTGTCTGCTGGTGTAGCTGTCAATCATAGTATACACGCACCGTTTTGATAGTGATCGCCTCATTGGCTTGTAAGGCTTGTAAACAAGGAAGTATTGGTCTTACAGACATGTGGGAGGGCTCTATGTCACCGTGAGACCCTGGCAAACACAGCGGATTCAATGAATCAGACGACAATAGCAGAATTCAAACGCTGAATCGCAGTTTTCTAAAAAAAAACATAGTAGCATTTCGGTTTTCTATTTTTCGGCTGCTTTGAATAAGATGGCTTGTGCATATACACAATGTAATTACACTAAAATAATATTGATATTCGATTTCTGCGGACTCTTATGAACATTTCAAACTCACTTCCTTTTCATTCAAACTCTCTTACACATACTACTATACTCTCTTACATACACTACTATACTCTCTTACATACACTACTATTCTCTCTCACATACACTAATATACTCTCTCACATACACGACTATACACTCTCATACTTACATGTAAAAGGAGTTTAATAGTTTGAATGAAACGGAAGTGAGTTTGAATGAAACGGAAGTGAGTTTGAATGAAATGGAAGTGAGTTTGAATGAAACGGAAGTGAGTTTGAAATGTTCATAAGAGTCCGCAGAAATCGAATATCAATATTACTTTAATGTAATTACATTGTGTATATGCACAAGCCATCTTATACAAAGCAGCTGAAAAATAGAAAACCGAAATGCTACTATGTTTTTTTTTAGAAAACTGCGATTCAGGGTTTGAATTCTGCTATTGTCGTCTGATTCATTGAATCCGCTGTGTTTGCCAGGGTCACAGGGTCTTCCGACTCTGGGGAAGAGCCTGCTAGTTTACGCACACCCCTTGCGCATTTGTTTTCTCAACCACACGTGAGACGTTGTTTGACATGCTGGATATCGTCAGAAAGGTATTTTCATTGGCTATTAGGATATCTAAGGCCCGTCCCCGACCCTTGCCGTCTGCTGGTGTAGCTGTCAATCAAAGTATACACGCACCGTTTTGATAGTGATCGCCTCATTGGCTTGTAAGGCTTGTAAACAAGGAAGTATTGGTCTTACAGACATGTGGGAGGGTTCTATGTCACCGTGAGACCCTGACAAACACAGCGGATTCAATGAATCAGATGACAATAGCAGAATTCAAACCCTGAATCGCAGTTTTCTAAAAAAAAAAAAGATAGTAGCATTTCGGTTTTCTATTTTTCGGCTGCTTTGTATAAGATGGCTTGTGCATATACACAATGTAATTACACTAAAATAATATTGATATTCGATTTCTGCGGACTCTTATGAACATTTCAAACTCACTTCCGTTTCATTCAAACTCACTTCCGTTTCATTCAAACTCACTTCCGTTTCATTCAAACTCTCCCGTTTCATTCAAACTCACTTCCGTTTCATTCAAACTCTCTTACACATACTACTTTACTCTCTTACACATACTACTATACTCTCTTACATACACTACTACACTCTCTTACATACACTACTATACTCTCTAACACATACTACTATACTCTCTTACATACACTACTATACTCTCTTACATACACTACTATACTCTCTTACATACACTGCTATACTCTCTTACATACACTACTATACTCTCTTACATACACTACTATACTCTCTTACATACACTACTATACCCTCTTACACATACTACTATACCCTCTTACATACACTACTATACTCTCTCACATACATGACTATACACTCTCATACTTACATGTAAAAGGAGTTTAATAGTGTGTGTGTATGGGTATAGTGGTGTATATGCGAGATTATAATAGTGTGTGCAAGACCAAGTATGAATTCTGTCCCAGGCGGCCCCTCATAGAAATCTAACACCCGCCAATGAACTTGTCTCTCGTCACCGCCCACCATCCACTGATAAATCTGCTCTGCATTGTCCAAATCGACCAATGAACAAGGCATCACGCTCCCATAGCCTGCATATTATAGTAGTGGGAAGTGAGTGGTGGGTAGAAGGGAAATAAAATGTAAGAATATATTACGATTTGACTGGTCAAAGATTGGCATTCCAGTCAATGAACAAGAAACCAAACAAAGAATCAAACAACGGTTTAAAAATAAAAGCGGATAAGTGGTGCCATTGACAAGTTCACCTCATTCAGACCGGAGCCAAGGTGCGAGGACACATTGAAACTCAGGCACAAAGCCGCTATCCTCGCCCTTCTCCTCGTCCTATGTGATGAGTGGGACAAGTTCCCATGGAGCACCCTGAACTCTCTGTGGGCTGTGTGTGGGTGTATGTGTGTGTGTGTGTGTGTGTGTGTGTGTGTGTGTGTGTGTGTGTGTGTGTGTGTGTGTGTGTGTGTGTGTGTGTGTGTGTGTGTGACTGTCTGTGCGGGCACAGGTTGCCATGGCAGTTTGGCGCTGATGAGTTCCCAGGATGGTAGACGGGGAAAGATTAGTACGTTCTGTGACCTGTCTCCCCGGAGGTTACGACACACATGCACATGTGCGCTCATACAAACACACACACACCTACACAAACACCCACAGAGGTGACGAGTTCCTTGTTTCCTCATTTGAATTAGTGCTTGATTTGTTCATCAGTGTGTGCTCTGGGAGTGAGTGATAATGACACACCCACTCCGTCTCTCTGTCAATCTCTCTCTCTCTCTCTCTCTCTCTCTCTCTCTCTCTGCATCTCTCTCCTGCTCTCTCTCTCTGCATTTCTCTCCTGCTCTCTCTCCCTGCATTTCTCTTTGTATATGCTCATCTCCATTCTCTATATCGCTCTATTCCATTTTTTACCTACCTCTCTCACGTACACACTCTTCATTTACTTTTCACCCTGTATTAACAACCTGCCACAATGTATCTGAAGCCTTTCTCAGAGGACTCCTTTCCCTGAGAGAGTAGCAATCCTCTGAGGTGGATCCTACACACTGTTGTCATGGGGGGGAGGAGGAGAGAGAGAGAGAGAGAGAGAGAGAGAGAGAGAGAGAGAGAGAGAGAGAGAGAGAGAGAGAGAGAGAGAGAGAGAGAGAGAGAGAGAGAGAGAGAGAGAGAGACTATCTATGACTCAGGAACAGACCAGACGGCCTATATCCCAGAGAAACTAAAGCTAGGGCATGAGAGGCAGCAGACAGAGAGAGAGAAGAATGTCAAGCCCACGTTAATTGTTTCTATTTTAGAGAGCGAGGTCCTGGTTTAGCAGCAATTTAGAGGGAGGGGAAAAGTGACCCAAAAAGCACAACCCGAGTTGTGCTTTTTTATGACATGGACATCTGTCCGTCTACCTATCAATCCATCCATCTATACATCTATGTACGTATTTTCTTGGCTAAAATAGTGTTTCATGACACACCAAAAGAAAAGGAGGGAGGGGAGCGGATTATGAAGGAAAAAGGGAAAAAGCAGAGAGGTGGTGAGCTGTAGTGCTCGGGAGGAATGAGCAGAGAACATTATCCTTCACCAGACACTCATCTGCTCATCGCTCTCCGCCAGCTACCGATTCTCGCGATGTCTTCTGCTTTTAAATATGCCAACAATGTGTGGCCCTGTACTGCCCCCTGTAGGCTGGTCTGTTATCTACACTACAGGACCGAAATGTTTTGGGTGAGGGAGGGAGGGGAACCGTGAGTGAAATAATGAAACTACTAATTAGTGCCCTAGGTAAGCCGCACCTGCTCCACACAACCGGCACAAATCCAGTTTGCAAAGCAACACACAAAGTTACATGCTCACGTTTCGCAAACACAAAGGCCCTTTTCCATCCACAGATCCGTTTTCTTCTGGTGATGGAGGTGAGTGGGTACCACCAAGTCATCAAATTAACTGCTTTAATTCAACGGGTATTTGCCCATTTCTCTCATGTTATTGTCGTTTTTTAGCATGTTGTGCAGGCCTTTGTGCACATTAGGATCTTAATGCCATGCTATTTATGGATGCTTTAATATAGGTATTAGTGGGCCACAAACACAGTATTCAAAGACGTCCCCGAAATTCAGCCGTGGTGCAGAGTTACAGCCACTCCGAACCTGTCGCACATTCAGCTTCCCCCAAACGCGCTGTTTCGGTGGGCGTGTCAAGGCAGGTCAAGGAGGGGGGTGGGGGTGTGGCCCTGAGCAGCTTGTAGCCACAGTACCATGCGCTCTGTTTACGGTGGATGTATCGCAATGGCTCGTAGAAACCCATATTATACATAGATATCTATATAATATAATATAATATATAATGTATATTATCACCTGGCCCTGAGCAGCCCACGGTACCATGCGCTCTGTTTACGGTGGATGTATCGCAATGGCTCTTAGAAACCCATATTATACATAGATATCTATATCATATAATCTATAATATATATTATCACCTGGCCCTGAGCAGCTTGTAGCCACGGTACCATACGCTCTGTTTACGGTGGATGTATCGCAATGGCTCTTAGAAACCCATTTTATACAGATATCTATATCATAATATATATTATCACGGCCAAAAGCTGTGTGAGCCTCCAGACGATAGGCTATTATGAATCTCAAACGACCGCGTCTTCTTCAGATTGATGTGGAAGTGGAAGAACCAGAGACGTCGGAGAACCCGACGAAGTCCTTTGCGATTCATTATATCGTCTGGAGGTGCACACAGCTTTTGGCCGTGATAATATGTATTATTTGATATAGATATCTATGTATGATATGATATTATTTAGATGTAGAGCCCCAGGACTGTAACGCAAGTGTTGTACACTTCCTTGTTATTTGGATAACCGTTCTGCTGTTGGTGTGATAACACGTCGGACTCTCGTCTTTGGTATTTCTACAACGAGACTCGTAGTGGGGGTCATCTCAGCCATGGTTGAGAATGAATTGGGGGAAAGGAACTTTGGCTTTGACTCCCTGAAGTACATGAACCACGACATGGAGGAGAAGGGGATTGTTGGCCGCGAATGTATCCCGCTTGAGCCCTGCTTCCCGCCGCCTCGGCAGCGGTCAGCGCTAATCACCGCCTCCTGAAGCGGTGGTCCATCGGCAGCGAGGCTCCGGCGGGAGACGACCGCGGTCAACAATCCCTTTCTCCTCCATGTTGTGGTTCATGCCTACTTCAGGGAGTCAAAGCCAAAGTTCCTTTCCCCCAATTCATTCTCAACCATTGCTGAGATAACCCCCACTACGAGTCTCGTTGTAGAAATACCAGAGACGAGAGTCCGACGTGTTATCACACCAACAGCAGAACGGTTATCCAAATAACAAGGAAGTGGACAACACTTGCGTTACAGTCCTGGAGCTCTATATATAAATAATATCATATAATACATAGATATCTATATCAAATAATACATATTATCACGGCCAAAAGCTGTGTGCACGTCCAGACGATATAATGAATCCCAAAGGACTTCGTCGGGTTCTCCGACGTCTCTGGTTCTTCCACTTCCACATCAATCTGTAGTAGACAGAACCGCGCGCTGCCTGCTGCCTGCTGCCGGCGCGAGGCACCACCGCCCGGCTGCCCGCTGCCGGGCGGTGGTTCTTCGCGGCGGTGGTGCCTCGCGGCAACCGGCGGCAGGCAGCATGTCGCAGTTCATGAACTTCGATGTCGTTCTGCCATTGCATTCAAAATTCTGTAACTAGCCTGTTACTACGAACTAAGCAACTACCATACACGTATTAGCATTTAGCACTAGCTCAATCACGACTCCTTCAGAATTCTTGTGGGTGGTTACGAACCAACCAAGTGGGCAGGGCCATGAATAATAGTTTGACAACGCTACGTCACAGTGTCACCTTATCCAGATTGGCTCATTTCTTCTGCCTTTTTCCTTTCATTGCCTATTGCATTCAGCAGACAAACTGCATAGATTTCAAACTTACCACAGCTCACAAACTTATTCAGACCTATGTTATTTAACAAACAACAGGAAAAATGTGATTTTAATGGCATGGGCTCTTTAAATCCTTAATGCTTAGGGCTTAATTTTGTTGTGAAGGTGATAGACAAGCAACCAAACGTTTTATCGAACCATCATTTAAAAGAAAGATAATAACAAGATAGAAACATGACAAAAATATTCACTTGAATTAACTTTACCACTCGCTCTCCTCGCTCGTCCACTCACTCGCTGACGTCACTCACACACGCACACTGCCATTCTCGCGCACACACATACGCTACTCGACACTATGCCTCGTTATTGCAACGTTCATGTTAGACGTTCATGTTTTTCCCATCTATTTGAAAGTTAGGCTATTAAACATGTTGCATTCTATACGGCCTGATTATGTCATTATTTAAGCAACATAGCCTAATAAGAAGCGCTAATAGGATATTTGACCAAACCACCAAATTAGTTGAGGCTACCTGCAAGCATCCTCCAACTGCAATCTTTGGTTATTTATTTATTAATTTAGGTATACTTTAGTAGTATTCTTTCTGTTCAAATCAGTTCAGTGTTCCAAATTATTTATTATTAAATGTTACATTAAGTTAATTGTTATATAAGTGTTAAAGAAAATGCTTTTTAAATTTAAAAAAACGGTGGGATGTATCGAACCGTGGGTCAAAAATCGTGATACAAACCGAATCTTGTGTTGGTGAATCGTTACAGCCCTAGAAGGCACCCTACCTGTCTTCATGACGACAACTTCAGAAGACGTGAAGAAAAGAAAGGGACGGAGTCACTTGGCAACATAGAACCAACCACTGTATATGAAACCACGACAGCCATGAAAAACAAAAAAGATTTGTTTTACATTTGCACTTTGCAATTTTGTTAAAGTTCAATAAATAGATGTTCATATTGTCATTTGTGTCATTTTTGTCATTTCATTTGTGACATTTGTATGCATTCACATGGTCATGGTGCGGCATGCTATACACCCCCCCCCCCCGCGACGAAGTGTCCTCTTTTTTACAAACTCAAATCTGGTCACCCTATATTATATAAAGTGCTCCGGGAGTCGCAAACGGCAACAATCACTTTCTCCTCCATGCTGCAGTTCACCTCGGACTGCGCTGCACTGAGTTGGCCGGTTGAACGCTGATTGGCTGAGGTGTCAAGTAACTAATTACAAATACTTCGTTACCTTACTTAAGTAGAAATTTTGGGTATCTATACTTTACTGGAGTAATTATTTTTCAGCCTACTTTTTACTTCTACTTCTTACATTTTCACGCACTTATCTGTACTTTCTACTCCTTACTTTTTAAAAATGGCCTCGTTACTCCTATTTAATTTCGGCTTGTTTTTATTCCGCCGGCGTTCAAAAAAACCCCCATCCAGATGATTTGCTCCATCGGATAGAGTGAATTTGATTGGTTGGATGAGAATAGAAACATATACCATTCTGACACCCTATTGGTTTATACGCGATACATGGCACCTGCGCATGACCATAGCCCGTCTACATTCAGTACACATTAGGGATGGGAATTGATAAGAATTTCACGATTCCGATTCCGATTCTGCTTATCGATCCGATTCCTTATCGATTCTCTTATCGATTCTCATTGGGTGAGAAAATAAGTATAAATGTGTTTGTTTGCATTAAATCTCTTTAATATCTGATCAGAAGTGCTTCTAGTATTAGGAAATTGTACATTTTCAAAATCAATTGGTCTAGACGAAAAAATATATGCTTGGCTTTTTAAGCCCAAATGCCATCATTATGTGCCATCAAACTAAAAACACAGACTGAAAACAGCCAAGTAAGAGCTTGTGCCTTTTGGAATGCTAACAGTGCTCATTTGCATTCAACTTGTAACAAAATTCAACTGACATAAACAAAATGAAGCATTGATTAGACAGAGATTTATTAGATGGGCCTACCTAATAAACCGTTGGAACACACAAGACCGGAAACCATAGCAATGCAGGTAAACAAACCCCGAGAAGCCCAATCCCTATGAGAGCTCCCCACGCTACGGCCATCCGGAGGCGACAGAGCTGTTGGCCGTGATATTATATATACAATTATAATATATTATATACTATTATATATATAGAGCTCCGGGAGTCGCAAACTGCAACAATCACTTTCTCCTCCATGCCGCAGTTCACCCGGACTGCACTGCAATGAGTTTGACGGCTGAACGCTGATTGGCTGTTACGTTACACATGTCACTCAGTTATCACGCTGTTGAACGCTGATTGGCTGTCATCACGACCAAAACTTGTCGCCGGTTTTCTCCCGCGAAAAATTCGCCCTTATACTCGTCTCTACGTTCACTTTGTATGGGATCTTGTCGCCCCTTCGCGTTTGGTGTGAACGCACAATGCGATTCTTCCTCGCCGGCGACATGTTTGCTGCGTTCTGAACCAAATCAAAGCAGCGTGTGTGTGACGTCACGACGCATTTGCCGCGACCGGAACCGATAAGCGGAATCGTTAAGCAGGCTTGTTAATGATTCCAAGGAATCGGTTGACTCGGAACCGGTTCTGAACAAGAACCGGTTCTCGATTCCCATCCCTAGTACACATATATGGTTCTTTAATGTATTAGCATTGTACTAATTGCGTTCATTTTCAATGGGTATAAATGTGTCTGAAACAGGTGCATCCCAATTTTTTCAACATTAATATTATAGTCATTAGATGGCCTTTAGAAAAATGTTTTTTCGGGGGAAGTGGGGCAGTGTGCTATAGAGGTGTGCTGTGTGTGTCACTAATTCACAGATGGGATAAATGCAGAGACCAAATTCCTTGTATGTGTAAGCATACTTGGCAAAAAAAGCTAATTGTAATTCTATAGGCCCCGGTGGCACGACCTACGCTTTTGTCCTTAATGGCATTTTTTTTTCCTTGCATTACTTTTACTTTAATACTTTAAGTAGTTTTGAAACCAGAACTTTTATACTTTTACTTAAGTAAAAAGCTTGAGTTGATACTTCAACTTCTACAGAAGTATTTTTAAACGCTAGTATCTATACTTCTACTTGAGTAATGAATGTGAATACTTTTGACACCTCTGAGGTTGTTACGTTACACATGTCACTCAGTGGCCACGCTGTTGAACGCCGATTGGCTGTCATCACGCGAATGTCGCGTCAAAGTTTAAATATTTTTAAAGATTGATTGATTTTCCCAAAAAGGGTACTATGCTCCCCGGTATGTATGGCTACAGGGGAACATAGGACCCTTTTTGGGAAAAACGGGGAATATAGAACCCGGGGAACATAGGACCCGGGGAACATAGGGATGACCCCGCTGTAAACAGTGCTGCGCCTACGAGTAACTTATTAATCGCGCGACACAACGAATCAACGACCAAATTCGTTGCCAACGCATTTAGTAATCGATTTTTATCGATGTTATCGATTCGTTGTTGCAGCCCTACACGGAACTCACGGTCACTGAAGGAGGTCAGTCATGCATCACTTCCATGATCGTACCTGTGTGGGTGTCTTCTGTTAAAAATCCATCTGACGAACAGCTTGTCTATGCATTATTAGACACTCAAAGCGACAGCTGCTTCATTGACAGAGATTTGAGCAATAAATTACAGGCTACCCTGTAAAGCTTAAACTTACGACTTTGTTAGGAGAGAACACAATCACTGACAGTGACAGGGTGTCTGGGCTCCGTGTGAGAGGCTACAATTCATGCGAATGTATGTGAAACTGCAAGAAAATGGCCTCACTTAACAGCACTCACCGAAAAGATGCCACCTCTCCTTACCTTTGATGTAGGACTCCTGATTGGGCATAATTGTTCACTAACACCCAGACAAGTAATTACTGGTAAAGACTACGAGCCCTACGCCATCAACACAGATTTGGGTTGGAGCATTGTTGGATACTCAACACCAAGCTTTGATGAAACAGAAACCAGCCTGTGTCATAGAGTCACTTTAAAGGAACTCCCTCCAGTAACACCTGTAGATGTTTTGAGTGTACTGGAGTCAGACTTCAAGGACACCAAAGGAGACGACAAGACCACTCAAGATCTCATATTCCTGAGCAAACTGAAAGAAGGCATTAAGAAAAACAAACGGGGACATCTGGAGATGCCCCTGCCCTTTAAGAAACGGCCACACCAGATAATAAGAAACTTGCGGAAATCAGGCTCAGTCATCTTCAACGGAAGTTCAGCAGGGATGAGAAATACAAGAAGCACTACACAACATATATGAAAGAAATCATTGAGAGAGGTGATGTGGAAGAAATATAGGATGATGGTCCCTCAAGGTGGGAGGAAGACTTCGACATTCATCCCTCGTTGACTCTTTTAAGCACCCAATCGTGATTCCTAAGGAGCATCATGTGACAAAGTTAATAATAGCTCATAACCATGAAAAGACAAAGCATCAGGGAAAAGGCGTCACCACGAATGAGATCAGATCCAGTGGCTACTGGATTCCTGGAATGAGCAGAGCTGTATCATCTTACATCCGCCAGTGTGTGACTTGTCGCAGGCTGAGGAGACCCCAAGAAGGCCAAAGAATGAGTGACTTACCTGTAGAGCGCTTAGAGCTGTCCCCACCCTTCACGTATTGCGGTATGGACTGCTTCGGCCCCTTTGTCGGAAAGGGGTTTCCTCTACGGAAGGCAGGAAACCGCATAAACGATACGGGCTACTCTTCACCTGTTTCTGCTCACTGGCCTTCCACATTGAGATGTTAGAGGATATGTCCACCGATGCTTTCATAAATGGTCTGAGATGCTTTATTGCTATTCGAGGTGCGGTCCGTCAAATCCAATGCGACCAAGGCACAAACTTTGTTGGTGCGAAGAACGAATTCAAGGCAGCTTTAAAAGAGCTCGACATACAGAGACTAAGTACGTTTCTGTCACAAAAGCAGTGTGACTTTGTCATGAATGCACCCCACTCCAGTCATGCAGGTGGTGTATGGGATCACCAGATCAAGACTGTAAGGAGTGTCCTGAATGCCACTCTTTCACTTTCCAAGGAGAGACTTAACGATGCTTCACTACGGACTCTACCATACGAAGCCATGGCCATAGTCAACAGTCGACCTCTCATTGTGGATAACTTAAACATTCCTGACAACTTGGAACCTCTTACCCCTAATCATCTGGTCCAGATGATATCCAGCACAGCACTGCCTCCACCCGGCAACTTCCCCAAAGAAGACTTGTATGGAGTAAAAAGATGGCGCCGTGTACAGCATCTGGCTGATGCTGTTCTGGCTGATGCAGCGCTGGCTGGCTGATGCAGCGCTCCAGTTCTGGAGCGCTGGAAACGGGAATATCTTCACGACATTACTTCAAGGCAGCGTTGGCATGTGCCAAAGAGAAATCTTCAAGTGGGTGATGTTGTTATGGACATTGATGAGCTATAGCCTAGAGGTGAATGGAGACTTGCAAGGGTCTTGGAGACTGTCAGTGGTAAGGAGAGTGAAGATCTCAGTTGGAGATA
This sequence comes from Gadus chalcogrammus, assembly GCF_026213295.1. Taxonomy (NCBI): domain Eukaryota; kingdom Metazoa; phylum Chordata; class Actinopteri; order Gadiformes; family Gadidae; genus Gadus; species Gadus chalcogrammus. The sequence continues at coordinate 257,193 of NC_079434.1, read as the reverse complement.
AGAGACTGAATAATAAAGGAGAGCGCTTTGGGAAATTGTCCATGTTTGAACGGCCTGTGCAGAAGCTAGTTCTGTTGTTAGAAGCTTCTTAAGCTAATTACTGTGAAAAGACAGTTTCATTCCTTGTGTGAAAATTATTAATGCTGTACATTATTTAATGAGACATTCATTAACTAACCCAAATCGTGTTTTTGCTTTAAACAAGAGAAAGCCCTGTTAAGCAGTATATTTTTGTTGCTTCATAACGTATTTGTGCATGGTCTAAGCTTTTATTGTCTTACTTCCTGTTTTATTAGACCAAGGCTTTTATTTTGAAGCGTGCGTTTCTGTATTTCCTGTTATCCTGCAGGGTTAAGACTGCAATAATAAGTTGAAGGGAGATTCTGTGAAAGCGGCAATATAACTGCAGATATGCCGACGGTTAAAGATATTTAGCACCCTCCGAAGAGGCACAAGGTTAGTAATAGTGTAATATAAAAAGGTGGATTATGTTTAATTTCGTTTGTGATAACTTTATTGGCACCTGTTAAGTTGAATTGATGCTATCTTAATCAGGGCCCGACCGATATTGATTTTTGAGTGCCGATGCCGATTATTTTCAGAGAAAAATTACGATTACGATTTAATCGGCCAATTAAAAACAAAACTAAAAAAAGCATATAAAACGTGATACCTTAAATATACTTTAACCACTTTTGACGAATATGTGAATTGAATGCAGAACCTTTGAGTGTTTTAGAATACATTTACAGTCAAAAATTAGTGTAATGTAAAATGTAAAATAAATAAATAACTCCCAATGTGCTGCGCTCGTGAGCAGTGACTAACACGTGCGTGCTGAGCAGTATGGTCTCACCGTTAGAGACTACAGTATAACAAATTAACATGGCCTTGGACCTAAAGAAAAACAGGCACAACATGCTCAAACAACGCGTCTTGTGTACATTGGTGAGGTGAGCGCGCAGCTGCCTGAGCGAGCGTGCTTTCATGTTGTACGGTAAAATTCAATCTCCTCTTTTTTACTCCAGCTAAAGTTGTTAGTTAGCAAGGCGAGTAGGAGTAGCCTGGCTCCACCCGCCTAAGTACTTCCGCTCAATTTGAATTTCCCTTCAGTACTAGGTCTGGACCTGCTGTATGTAATTTGGTTTTCTGGGGCCGCCAGAGCGGCGCCCAATCAGCGAACAGAGGGCGTGTCTGAGAACAATGACGATGGCGTGTTGTCAACGATTAGACCCAGCTTCGAAAGTTGACTGCATACATCATCTCTGGCCTTACTATAAAATATTGATTTACAATGTGCAATTTTTCCCTGATAAATTAAATTCGACGAACAAAACCTGCAGCTGTCGTTGACGGACATTTTCGTGCAGACGCGCAAGGTGTTTGGTTTGTGTACAACCTGCGCGTGATTCCCGGCGCATGACATACGTCACAACCAAACGTTAGCGATTGGTTATGGCAGATACAGAGTGGCACTGGGCAGATCCAATCATTTTAAACTTCAACAGAAACCCGCCTTCAAGTGAGTTAACGTTTGTCAATTGATTAGGTCCAGACTCTCTGTACAAATGAAATTAAATGAAGTGAAGTGAGTCTGGTAGAACCAGGCTAGAGTAGGAGCGCAATCTGCAGGATACTAAGAGCAATAACATTTCTAAAAAATATATATAAAAAAAATCGGTTATAATCGGCGTCTTTTTGGCAGATGTTGATTATTTTCAAAAATGCTATAATCGGCCTATTAAAATAGGCAGGCTGATGAATCGGTCGGGCCCTAATCTTAATGTGATGAAAAGATTGTGAAAACCGAATGTAAAGTAAGCTAACGATTTATTGTTTATTGGTTTTGTAACCAGCTCTTGCGTTGGATTTGGGGATTTTTAAATAAATCTTAAAACCATCAGTCAAGTGTGAAACCATCTTTCGGGGAATGCTACAAGGGGTTCAACCATTCACTGTAGGGGCTCTGTGTCTGCGGCCTGAGGGTAAGAGGGTTTATTTTTTTAAATAAAATAATTGCGTTAATCGCGCGTTAATTTTTTTAACGCTGTTAAAATTGGTTAATAACGCGTTTAACTGACAGCTCTAGTCTGAACCAATTGAACAAGATTATTTTGAATTGGAGGTAAGAGATATTGATATTTATTCAATTAGCGAGACACTGTCTAGATTCTTCAACGACAGACATGATTTGCAAGGAACCGAAGAAAAACTTTGCATAACATATGCGATAACGACTGATCCCCAAACTAAACGCTGGCCAAAGGAATCGATCTGGATGGTTTTCAAAGACTGGATGAAGAAGACTAGACGAAATTAACCAATCGGGTTGTCACTATGGTCTCAGTGTAAGCGCTACTTTATTAAGCATGTCAGCAACAAAAAAAGATGAATTGGAAAAGACAACTGCTCTGAAAAAAAATAGAGAGCAAATCAAACTGCTTGCCGACGAAATTCGTTTGTTAAAGGATGAAGCGACTCTGAACAAAGAGCAGAGGAAGTTGACAGACCTACACACGACGCTGGTCAGACAAGGAGTGATAGCGGCCCACCCCCTCGACTCAGGGCCCTCTGAGGGGAGTGACCAAGGCAAAGGAGGAGGAACCTTGGGAGGAGCCTATGGTCGCATGTACCCCACACTGCCATCGTGTGGCCCAGATGGGGAATACATCTTCCCGATGCAGCCCTCGACGCCATCTGGTGATTTACAAGAGTCGAGACACAGTGTTCTTTCAGACATCAACAGCTTTATAGGCGAGTAACCGGTCATCTGCAGTACTCCCCACGTGCCACAAAAGGGAAATCCATCTGCCCCACCTGACTATGCTAATCGTGATGCGATCCAGATCCCACAACAATTTTCCCCACAACAATTTTCCCCACAACAATTTCCCCCTGTTCAACACACTGTGTTTCACAACAATTTCCCCAATTCTCCCCTGTCCCACCACATTCCTTCCTCCCACAACAATTTCTACTTCCGAACCCCCCAATACAACAACCCCCCGCGGTGAGTCCTGGAGCAGTGACTAAGAATGAATCACTCATTGGAGGATTTGATGACAACATACAACCACACATGAAGACCACAGATGAGAAAGACGAAATAGTTAACCTCAGGCCCTTGAAGAAGATAGAAAGCGTGGAGGGACGCACAATCCTCTATGAACCCTCCAGCCCGAAGGACATCGAAAGATGGAGTGCGGAAATCGACCACCCGAGGAGAGCAGGCCTACAGCCATGGATGAAATTGAAACAACTGATGCTTCTGTACGAACTCCACCCCTACTGGCCTTGCTATATTGTTCAAACACCTGAGCGGCACTGAGCGCACCAAGATTCGATACGATGTGGAAGATGCCATAGGAGAAGACGGAATGAGACCAGGAAAGGGATGGGAGGCCATAAAGGCGTGGATCCAAAAACACTCCAGGGCACAAGTCAACTGGACAACAATCACTCGTTGTATGCAGAAGGAAGACGAGGGTCTGGACCAGTTCAATAAGCGCTTCTTCGAATGTTATTTGCTGTACTCAGGCCAAACTAAATATGATATGGACAACATCGACCAGTCACAGGACTTGCCTTTGAAGACCATGTATCTCCAGCAGGTACTGACGGAGATCCGAAGGGGAGTGAAGACAAGGCTTCCCAGCTGGGACAACCGTAGCTGCACAATAGCAGAGATCAAGGAAGTCGGAGAAAAGGTGGATCGAGATGAAGAAGTCAGGATTCGATTCCTGGCTGACGAGAAGAAGGAAATAGCCAGGGACCGAGAAAGATTCCCCCAGTCCAACAGGGATAGAGAATGATTCATTCAGTCCGACAGGCAGAGAGAACCTCGACCATGCCACAACTGCGGACAAATTGGACACTGGTAGAGAGAATGTAAAGCGCCTCGAAAGATGTACCGTGACCGCTCCAACGAGAGAGTAGGGGAAGAAAACCGCTCAGACAAAATGAGGGAACTATTGAAGAAGTTACAGGCAAAGAGTGTTGAAGAACTCAGCCGCATATGCGATTCAGTGTCGGAAACCAACAATAACACCGACTTATTAGATTCGCTAGATTTGCCACGCAAACTAACTGATACAGGGTGAAGAGTAGGGAGTGTTTGTTATTTTCATTCCTTTATTTTCACGAGAGGTTAGTCTTCGAAAGATGCTAGGATTTTGTCACCGCCTATCTAAGTGAGAATTCATGTTGGTTCCTTCTTGACACAACTGCTCAGCTTTAGAACATTTGTTTGTTTTGTTTTATTTTTGAACAAAGGTTCACTCATTCATTCATTCACACAAGGTTTATTGAGAACTATGATGACTGATTACTGATTACTGATATAACCATTTTCGAATCAAGCGATTTATTTTTGTATGATAATTTTTCATTGTTTATCGAATCATTAAGACAATTACAAACCATAGTTGATTATTATTACTGTTGGAGACTGTGACAATGCCTCCCCCATGACTGATACTGCACTTTTTCTTTGTTTCATGTTTCATCGTACCTGGGAGATACAGGATACACGGACATGCAGTATTGTCTGTGATGTTGTTGTGCCAAGCAGAGGGAGGTGTCTGGACAGTTTACTTTCTTGATTCTTTAAATTTTTTATGTTTTGGTTTAATCATGAGTAACCTAATGAGTTTGTTATTTTCTTTATTATAGTAGCCTACACCTGGTTTACTTGTGTATGTTTTGAATTTACTTGTCTATTGCCTTTTATGCTTTCTTTCAATGATTTAGTTAATTGTTAATGGTTTACCAGTAGATACACTGAATTCTCTTTTTTTTCTTTAAACTACGTTTAGTATGATCAAGAGGGAGGAATGTAGAATGTTGGTGTATTTTAGTGTCTCTCTTTTGTTCACATTTCTAGTCTAGGAACAGGCCAGGGCCTCTCATACTGATACAAGGTGTTATCTCCAACATTCTGCCATTGTTATGTCTCAACAAGGTTGAACCGACCTGGTCCTCCGGGACATAGCCAGGGCCAGATACCTTATCAAGGCTGAGAGTGCGTCTGTTCACGTGTTATTCATGTATCCTCTTTTTGTATAATACTCGCCCCAACCCTTTGGTTCGACGAGAAGAGGGTTCGACAGCCAAGGAACAAGTCATCAAACGGCTCCTCAATGGGTCCACTATAGATTATTCAACCTAAGTCTGTATCTCGCTGTATTACATCCTGGAATAAACCATCTATTCAACCCTCTGATCCAACCTGTCAAGTTGCTTTGATTTCGACTTCAAGAATTACTACCACGACGAAAAATACACAACGCAGGGTCTGTCCGAACAGTTTAGAAATAAGCTGAAATCTAACAACATGGTGTGTCTTTTCACAATTTATTCGTTACCAGCATTCTTAGTGTTGATCAGCAGAGAAATAATTTGTCCGCAAAGACGGTGACGTCGCTTAGCAACGGAAGACGCTGGGCTTGACAAGTCACCGGACTACGACCCATGCAAGTGAACGGAGCATTCCACGGCATTGAGAAGACCCGTGTAATAAAGGCCTATAATATTTCTGTTTATGGCATAGATTTCTCCTCAGATTAGGCCAATAAACCAATGATAAACATTAATAAAAAAATCGTCGATCAAAGGCCCGGGCTCGGGCAGAGAATCTAAACTCTAGTAGGGAGAAGGATAAAGCCATGCAAGCCAATCAGAATCCTCAGAATCAACAACAACGAATAACACGAGCGTCTTCCTGTAACAAACAAACTGTAAACATAGGGCGCTCATATGACGTTAAGTATTTCCTGGCGCATAATGTGACGCTTCAGAACCTAAAACCCCGTTTCTCCCCGTTGACACGACAACGCATAACCGGCGTTTTCAGAAATCTCCACTTTGGTTTTTAGAGTTTTTAGAAATGATCGTTTTCTGTGACAAAAACTGTGTTTTCGTGTAAATGAGAGGCCAAAGTGCATGGAAATATCTGCGTTTTCCCTTCGTGTAAACGGGGCCTAAGTGCACTCGAAGCAGGCCTGAAGAGTGTCAATTGCAGCAGAGTCCCATTTTTTCACCTGTTTCTTTATCACACCCTCCCTTTGAAGCCTTGTGCGATAAGCGGGGATAAGATGGACAACGTTATTGTTATTTGATGAATTGCCAACTGATTGTGCTCCCAATTCTTGATGATTCATTTCAGGTGTGTGTGTCATGTGACTGCCTATATAAGCTGATGCACCTGCACAAAATAAATCTTGTGTGTTTTCTCAGAACTTGAATGCAGTTGTGTTATTTGTCCTCCCAAGTTGATAGAACGTTTCATAGGTATATCTAGCAGTCAAGCTCTGTTTAACAGGTTATGGGCCCAGGAGCGTTTGACGTTTGTGCACAGAGATATCCGGCGTGAGTAGGCACCGAGAGACATTTGTTTGTGAGCGAGTTTGAATACGTGTCTCACGGATTGGAGTGCCAGGACCATGAGCGAACGTACAAGTTCACGTTGGTCTCGTCTTGTGTTTGACGGAGACGAAAATATCTATGAACTGTGGGAGACTAAGTTTTTGGGCCATATGCGGTTGCAGAAATTGAAGAACACAATTTTGAATCAACCAGCCGATGGCGCTAAAGAAAACGCAATGGCCGTGGATGCGGCGAAGAACGTGGAAGCATACACGGAATTGATCCAATTCCTTGATGACAAAAGTTTGTCTCTGGTCATGCGAGAGGCAGCGGATGACTGACGTGCAGCTCTCAGGATTTTACGCAACTATTATGCAGGCAAGGGTAAGCCCCGCATTGTATGCCTGTATACAGAACTGACTTCCTTGCAAAAGATGAGTTTTGAGAGTGTGACTGATTATGTCATACGCGCCGAGACTTCAATCACAGCACTGCGTAATGCTGGAGAGGTTTTAAGCGATGGATTATTGGTTGCAATGATTTTGAAGGGGCTGCCAGAATCATTTAAGCCTTTTTCCATTTTTATCACTCAAAGTGATGAGACTCTCTCTTTTGCCGAGTTCAAGACTAAGTTGCACTGTTATGAGAGCACTGAAAGTATGCACACAGCTGCGGCTGACGACAATGTCATGGGGGCCCGTGCGCATCCAAGTAGGGCTGCTCCATCAGGTGCAAGTGCGCGCAGAACCGAGAGCGGGGACATTGTGTGTTTCCGTTGTGGCCAGAGAGGTCACAAGGTAAGAGACTGTCAGCGTGGTCAACAGTGGTACAGCCAGGGCGAGAATACCGCACGGCGAGGAGGATGGCGACAGCGGCAGCAGGACAACGCTCGCGGAGTGTACGAGGAGACGGATGACAGCACCTTCGCGTTAAAGCTTGTGACCAGTGAGCCAGGAAGCTGTGTCACCAGAAAGGGCCTGATGGTGGACACCGGTGCGACATCGCATATCATCACTGACTTGGCAAAGTTCAAGAGCTTCGATGACCGATTCCAGTCCGAGACTCACTGCGTGGAGCTGGCCGATGGCACAAGCTGCACGGGGGTCGCGGAGCGCAGAGGAGACGCCGAGGTGTGTCTGGTCGACAGCAGGGGGCGCTGCCGCAGTGCCACACTGAAGCAGGCGCTGTACATCCCCTCGTATCCCCAAGACATCTTCTCCGTGAGAGCTGCAACTTCGAATGGGGCAACGGTGATCTTCAAGGAAGGAGAAGATGTATTGCAGTACAGAGACGGTACGAGCTTCCTCATTCATGAGCATAACAGACTGTTTTATTTGCCTACTGTGCCAGTAAACAATGACTCTGATGATAAATGTATGAGCTGTTGTGAATGGAATGTCAATCAGGGGTAAAACGTCCAAATCCATGACATGTGAAGTGTGTACTCAGGGCAAGTTCACTCAGAGCAGGAACAGGAAGCCTGATGTGAGGGCCAAATCAGCCTTAGAGCTGGTTCACACTGACTTGGCAGGCCCCATTGACCCAGAGTCCAAGGAAGGGTATAGGTATGTAGTTTCCTTTACTGATGACTATTCAGGTGCAGTGTTTGTGTACTGTCTAAAGCACAAGAGTGACACTGTAGAAGCCAGAGAGGTTTCTAGCCGACACAGCCCCATATGGGAAAGTGAAGTGTATCAGGTCTGACAATGGTACTGAGTTCACAGGGCAGGGTTACCAAGCCCTACTGCGTAGAAATAGAATCAGACATGAAACATCAGCACCATACTCGCCACACCAGAATGGCACCGCAGAGCGTAACTGGAGAACCCTTTTTGACATGGCTAGATGTATGCTCTTGGAGAGCCAGTTAGCCAAGGAGCTATGGCCGTATGCGGTCCAGACAGCAGCAGTGGTGAGGAATAGATGTTTTAACAACCGCACCAGAGAGACACCTTACTTTATGCTGACAGGAAGGAGACCTAATGTCTCCAGGATGCAGAAGTTTGGTACTGTGTGTTACGCCTATAGGCAGGACAGGAAGAAGCTAGAGTCAAGGTCTGACAAAGGCATCTTTGTTGGTTATGATAAGAACAGTCCAGCCTATATGGTCTACTACCCTGACAGCAGGAAGGTGATGAAGCACAGACTGGTGAGGTTCATGTCCTGTGTTGAGGGACCGCAGACTGATGGCATGTCAGACGATGACAGTGGTGTGCAGTCTAGCACAACCAGACCTGACCCCGACATCCCAGAGGCTAGGCCAGGTCCAAGCCAGATAGGCCTACAGACAGGTGAGGTCAAGCCAGAATCCCAGTCTCCACGGAGATACCCTGCTAGAGAGAGGAGGAGGCCAGACTTCAATGGGATAGATAGTGATCAGGTTCAGATCAACATTGATTATTGCTACAGGATGGTTTGTAATGTACCTCGGTTTGTAATGTAATGTAGATGCTGTGACTTTATCCAACTCAAGAGAGTGGGTAGATGCAATGGATGAGGAGATGAAGGCACTGAGGGATAACAAAACATTTACTCTGACCACCTTACCTGTGGGCAAGAAAGCAGTGGGGGGTAGATGGGTGTATACTGTCAAAACCAATGTTGATGGATCTGACAAGTACAAGGCCCGCTATGTAGCCAAGGGATACAGTCAACAGATGGGTGTAGACTATGGAGAAACGTTTTCTCCTACTGCTGACCTAACTAGTGTGAGAGTTTTGATGCAGAAAGCTGCCCAAGAGGATCTGATCCTACATCAGATGGATGTTAAAACTGCCTACCTACATGCACCAATTGATTGTGAGATTTACATGGAACAGCCAGAGGAGTTGGTGTGTAGACTAGAGAAGTCACTATATGGGCTTAAACAATCAGGTCGAAACTGGAACAAAATGTTGCATGACTATCTATGTGAAAACATGTTTGTACAGAACCCAGCCGATTACTGTGTTTATGTTAGAGAAACCGAACATGACAAGGTGATCATACTGATCTGGGTTGATGACCTGGTTATTGCAGCCAGTGATGAGAGAGCTTTAAAAGCAGTTAAAGAGATGCTTACTGTTAAGTTCCAGATGAAAGATTTGGGCAGACTGAAGAATTTTCTTGGTATCACTTTTAACCAGTGTAATGGATGTGTGACCATGTCACAGCAGAGTTATGTTGACAAGCTACTTGACAGGTTCGATATGCAGGATTGTAAACCCAGGTTGACACCTTGTGAACTAAAACTGTATTACACTGATGATGATGATGATGATGATAAGCTAGATGACCCCAGAAAGTACAGAGAGGCAGTGGGTAGCCTTATCTACCTAACCTCATGCACCAGACCTGATCTGAGTTTTGTTGTAAGCAAACTGTCACAGCATTTCAGTGAGCCGACAGAAGAGCAGTGGACAACTGTTAAACATGTACTGAAATATTTGAAGGGCACAAATCACAAAATGTTGTGTTACAGAAAATATGATGGGCTAAGGTTGTTTGCTTACAGTGATGCAGATTAGGCAGGTGATGCAACTGACCGACGCAGTACAACTGGTTATTGTGTTAGTCTGAGTGAAAATGGTCCTCTGATTTCCTGGAAGACTAAGAAGCAGCCAACTGTAGCACTGTCAACTTGTGAGGCAGAGTATATGGCATTGGCCGCCACCACACGAGTGTCTTTACTTATCTCAACTGCTTGAACATCTTGATGACTGTCTGTATGATGTACCTAAGATTTTTGAAGATAACCAAGGTACAATTGCATTAGCCAAGAATCCAGTAAGCAGACAGCGATGTAAGCATATTGATATCAAATACCATTTTGTGAGGTCAACTGTTAATGACTGTAAAGTATGTTTGGAGTATTGCCCAACAAACCAGATGGTAGCTGACCTGATGACAAAACCAGCTACTAAAGCAAAGCTACTGACTTTTTCCATGTTCCTGTTTGGAGTATAGCCAGTTAAGTTCAGTTGCTTTCCATGTGTGTTTGTTTTTGTTCTGTTTTGTTTTATGATTTATGCTTGTCAATAATGTGTGATCAAGTGGGGGTGTTATTTGATGAATTGCCAACTGATTGTGCTCCCAATTCTTGATGATTCATTTCAGGCAGGGCTGTAGTGGAGGGTAAACGCACGTAAACGCCGTTTACGCACCTCTGGAATTTAGGTAATAGCGTTTACGCACCTCTAAATAGCGTTTACGCACCTCAAAGTTCCCTGTGCCTTGTATTCTGCCGTTGGAATAATCGGAAATAAATTCAGCATCATTTTAAAAAACCTAAGACAAGGTTTCATATTGTTGAACAAATAAACGCTGTAATCTGAATCATTTTCATCTTCGCTGTAGGCCTATGCTATTATGGTCTGTGACCCTCCAATCAGTGCCTTGCGGCTGCGGCAGCGACACCAATCAGGATCCAGGAAAATATGTAAACAGGAAGTATGTAAACACATGGCCCTGTGCGTTGTGGATTATCATGCCTGCCTACCTGTCATTAATTAGCCATGGATATCAGGCGATTTTTGAAGAGACCTTCGAGTGCTCCCACTCCAACAGATGCCCGAACAAGGCCTCAAGTACAAAGTAAGACTGAAGATGATCAATTCACATGAGTTGTTTTTGTGATTTATAAATCAATTTTACTTGACAAACTATTAAGTGACTACGAGCATTCAGATTGGCCAATGCGTAGTCATGCTATCCGTGTACTGCCCACGTCAAAATGAGTGAAAGTCAGTCAGAGTTTTACTATCCATATTAAACTCCGGTTTCGGCTTATCAACTTCGCTATAGCTTGGTCGCTATGTTAAAGCCTCAATTTGGAGATGCGAGGTTGGCAGTTGCAGCCGTGGACTCCGCGGCTGAACCGTGGATCGGGCGGATGACGCGACAAAAAAATATATTTTAATTAAATTCGGGCGGTTGGCGGTTAAACCAATAAAAATATAAATATTTATAAATATTTGTATTTTATATATTATAAATATTTTTATTTTATTATTTATTTTCTTTAAAGTTATTTTCCCAGCAAACTGGCCTGTTCCCTAGAGGAGCAGTATGGGGAATCCAAGTTGAAACAACTTGCCCAAAGGTTCAGACTTGATAACAGAAAAATTCTTGAAGGCTATAGGGATTTTAAGGATAACTCAAGCATCATTCCAGAAAACCTTGCAACACTCCTGAATATCGACCATCTCATTCCAGTTAGCACTGCTGAGTGTGAGAGGGGGTTCAGCTTAATGAACATCATAGTGTGCCCCCTGAGATGCAGTCTGCACTTGGTCACAGTGTTGTCCTTGATGTTTATTCAACTGAATGGCCCACCACTCAGCCACCACAAAGTTCAATCCAACACGTATGTGAAGTCCTGGCTGGTGAAGCACAGGGGAGCCATGAACTCTAGAACACGCCCCTGCAAGGCAGGACCTGACGTGGAGGACAAGGAGGCCCTCTGGGTACTACTGTGAAAAGCATGCATACTAATACACACACATACACACATGCCATAGATAGATATTGCTTAATCTACACATACTTTTCTTTACTGTTGAAATTTGAATAACTTGAATAAACTACAAACACATTCATTGACTGTCATTGATTGATTTAATATGACTTTAATTGATAACATAATGGAATATAGCCAGGCTAGCCTTACAGAGTCGCAACACTTTGCGTTGCGTTGCGTTGTGTCGAGGTCGGTCTGATCAAAAAATTCATAGTTTACCCACCTCTAATTTGACCACTACAGCCCTGATTTCAGGTGTGTGTGTCATGTGACTGCCTATATAAGCTGATGCACCTGCACAAAATAAATCTTGTGTGTTTTCTCAGAACTTGAATGCAGTTGTGTTATTTGTCCTCCCAAGTTGATAGAACGTTTCGTAGGTATATTTAGCAGTCAAGCTCTGTTTAACAGTTATGGTCCGCAGTACTGAGAGGAGGTTTTCTAATTGCCTTGTATGCAATCTTCACATTACCATAACAGAGGTCAATTTGTTGGTAAATTAAAATCCCAGAGGATGAGAACAGGTGAGTCAGGGGATACGCATTCAATTTTGTGGACACACACAGCTATGGCCACAGATGCGAGTGTGACGTTGCCTGACGGAGGAATGCAAACAACCAATAGGGACAATTGCTCTTCAACATTCGCTCTTTATTCCAGAGAGATGTCACCAGTACCCCTAATGCTGTTCTCTATTGGTCTAATTTTGTTGACAACTTGAATTGGGGAAATATTTGGAACCTTCCTTACAAGTAACTCCCTACGAATAAATTAAGAAGTCTCTTTCAAAATCATACATAGGTATTATTATGCTGCTAAGCAATATCTCCTTGGGTTTAAGCGTGACATGTGTTAACTGTTCTTTTTGTGGATTACGTACAGAAACAATGTTGCACCTGTTCTGGCAATGTCCCTACACCACCACTTTCTAGAAAGATCTATCTCGATAATTTACTGATAAACTAGTCTCTGATTTTTCTTTGTTGTGGAAAGATGTACTGTTTGGTTTCTGTTCTGTTTTTTTACTTTTTTAACAAAAGTAAAAAACAGAAAGAAATATACCTGATTAATTTGTTGATCATTTTAGGGAAATATCATATTCACAAAGCCAAATTTAGTAACTCTAAACCTTCTTTTATTGCTTTTGGTAGGGCACCAGAGCAGTACATCAAAACCATCTATGACTCAAAAAATAAGAAGGCCGCTAAATCCATTCAGTTATGCTCTATTTTTTATGTATTTATTTGAAACTCGCCCTGGCTCTGCTCTTGATCAATGTATTTTCTGTATTAATGACTGTTTGCTTCTTCTTGTTTGTATTTAATAAAGATTTTTCAAAAAAAAATCCATTGCGAGCAACCATGGTCATATTATAGAATGGACACAGGATTCCAAAATGGCGCCCATTCATTCCTATGTAAACTGTCAATGGCGCAGGGCAACATCAAGGAGAGATATGCTTCCGAATCATGGGAGCCTAGCAACACTCTAGTTCATGAAGTACCGGATGCAGAAATATTCTTGTTTTTTAGCATTGTTAGCATTGTAGCATCATAAGCATACGGAAGAGGATTAGGGCCACACATGTAAAAAAAAATTAAGTTCTGACTATATTCTCAGAATTCGGAGAAAAAAGTCAGAATTCTGACTTTAATGTCAGAATTCTGAGAATAAAGTCAGAATTCTGACTTAAAAACTTTAAAGTCAGAACTACGGGTATCTGTAAGGACCAACCTCCGTGGGAGAGACACTTTGCTTTATGCAGTAGGAGGAAACCTATGGAAAGCCAAGAAGGCCACAATCCGGCCCTAGAATGGCGCGGTAAAAGTGCACGTCCCATAGCCAACTCACAAAGCTCACCAAGTCCAGTATTCAGAATTCAAAGCATTTATTCACAAATACGTTCTATTTTTTTGACAAGCGGAGCCGACATTCCTGTGCAAGTATGCAAATTATCCATGTGCGCCAAACAGAAGATAGACGCAATGTATAGAACTGATTGTTGTGCATTGTTGTGGATATGTAGGCTGGTTAGTTGTGGTTGTTTGTGGTCTTAGTGAAACAGCTTTGCCTTGGAGTTGGAGAAGTTGGAGTGATTGTGTGAATGTGCGAGAGAGAGCGCACCTGCCGTGGTGATGTTGGGCTTGTTGTGGGCTTATATGTGATCAATGATGTATCTGTCTGATCGTATTAGCTGTAGATGGATGGTTAAATAATGTCACAAGATCGGTCATACTGCAGGCTCTCATTTGCAAATGCACTGATTGTTTGCCCGTCTCCAATATGCTATATACCTGGCATTTATTCAGTTCATGTTCTTCTGAGTGCGCAAGAACGGTGCCAATTATTGTCGTGTTTGCATTGTAATGCACAACTTTTCCCCACCCTGTTATAAAATAACGTGCATCCCAACAACTTTAGCCAATGCAGGCTCCTATTGCTTTACCAGTGTGTTTAACGTGTGTGCGTGTGTGTGTGTGTGTGTGTGTGTGTGTGTGTGTGTGTGTGTGTGTGTGTGTGTGTGTGTTGTCATGTAGGCTATAGATATAGATTGATTGTCTTGGCTTGCTTGCATCCATGAAATATTGTAATGTTATGGCCTAGCTGGCTACTGCATATCGAGAACAATCTGGGGATGAGGGCATCCCCGAATATTAACGGGTATTTCGCACACTGCCATCTCAATATGACTAATAGCCGCGGCTATTAGTTCCGTACGGATTCCGTACTGAATTCTTGCACTTTTACCGCGCCATTCTAGGGCCGGATTGTGGCCTTCTTGGCTTTCCATAGGTTTCCTCCTACTGCATAAAGCAAAGTGTCTCTCCCACGGAGGTTGGTCCTTACAGATACCCGTAGTTCTGACTTTAAAGTCAGAATTCTGACTTTCTCAGAATTCTGAGATTAAAGTCAGAATTCTGAGATTAATGTCAGAATTCTGACTTTTTTCTCAGAATTCTGAGATTAATGTCAGAATTCTGACTTTAATCTCAGAATTCTGAGAAAAAAATCAGAATTCTGAGATTAAAGTCAGAATTCTGACTTTTATTCTCTGAATTCTGAGATTAATGTCAGAATTCTGATTTTTTATCTCAGAATTCTGATTTTATTCTCCGAATTCTGAGATTAAAGTCAGAATTCTGACTTTTTTCTCAGAATTCTGAGAATAAAGTCAGAACTTAATTTTTTTTTACATGTGTGGCCCTAATCCTCTTCCGTATAAGCAAGAGGTCTGAGCGATCAGAGTCGCATTGTTTACCGACCATGGAAGATAAGTTAACTTCATAAATATGAAAGATTGCTCCACATAACATAATACCAACAACATAGTTAATGTATGTTGGCTTAGAAAACAATGTTATTGCTTAAGAAACTGATTCCATCCCACTATTTACGAAAAATGCTATCAATAATTTATAGGCCTATACAAATAAATGGTTACATATCGATCAGCAACGAGGTTGGAGTAGCCTACCCACAAATATTTGTAATAGGCCTACACCAGGGGTGCTCACAGTTTTTCAGCATGCAAGCTACTTATAAAATGACTAAGTCAAAATGATCTACTTACTACTGTTACAACCTGGCGAAGAATCGGGCTGGGAGGAGCAGGAGTCACTTGCCGTCACACTACAAAAATGCTAAGCATATTTATTCATGAATATATTGAGAATTCTTTATATGTACAATGTATGTTACAGCATGAGCCCATATTGCCAATTGTGTTACCATATCCAAACCTACCTGCTCCCTTGACCCCCTCCGCAAACCCCTGCTCAAGTCCTGCCTCCCTGTTCTCTGCCCTTACCTCACTAAGCTCTTCAACTCCTCACTGTCCCATGGAACTGTCCCCTCTGCCTTCAAATCTGCTGCTGTCACCCCCACCCTCAAGAAACCTGGTCTCGACCCCTCCTCCCTGTAACTACCGCCCAATCTCCAACCTCTCCTTCCTCTCCAAAACCCTTGAACGCATCGTCACCACACAACTCCAATCCCATCTCAACACCAATAACCTTTTTGAACCCCTCCAATCTGGCTTCCGCCCCCTCCACAGCACAGAAACCGTTCTCCTCAAAGTCCTCAATGACCACCTCACCTCTGCCAACTCTGGTTCCCTCAACTTCCTCATCCTCCTTGACCCGAGCGCAGCCTTCAATACTGTAAACCACACCATCCTGCTCACCAGACTCATCAACCTCGGAATCGAAGGAAATGCACTCAGCTGGCTTCACTCCTACCTCTGAGATCCTGAGATCTACCTCATCGACAGATCTCACTTCATCTCCCTCCAAAACCACACATCTGCCACAGCCACCTTCACACAAGGCGTTCCCCAAGGTTCTGTACTTGGCCCCCTCCTCTTCATCATTTACCTCCTCCCCCTTGGTCAGTTACTCCGCCATTTCTCCATGGTCTTCCACTGCTACGCCGACGACACCCAGATTTACCTCAGCACCAAATCCCCCCACAACCCCCCCTCTCCCACATTGAATCCTGCCTATCTTCACTCGCTCTCTGGATGCAAAATAACTTCCTGAAACTTAACAGCAACAAAACTGAACTCCTCCTCATTGGCTCCAAATCCACCCTCAGTAAACTCGCACACCCCCCCACACTCACTATCGACGGCACCACGGTCTCCCCCTCCCCCCAGGCCCGCAACCTTGGCGTAATCTCTGATTCCACCCTCTCCCTTGAACCCCACATCCGCCACACTGTCAAAACCTCCTTCTATCACCTCCGTAATAATGCAAAGATCAGATCCTCCATCACACCCCACGCTGCAGGAAGACTCATCCATGCCCTTCATCTCCTCCCGCCTTGATTATTGCAATTCACTCCTCGCCGGCATCTCCACCACCTCCATCAACAGACTCCAACTGGTCCAGAACGCAGCAGCCCGTCTCCTCACTCACACTAAAGTGTGGCACCACATCACCCCAGTCCTGAAGAATCTCCACTGGCTCCCCATCTCACATCGGATCCACTACAAACTCCTGGTCCTCACCTACAAACCCTCCACCATATGGCCCCCCCATATCTCTCTGACCTTATCTCCCTCTACCAACCCCCCCGGGCCCTCAGATCCTCCTCAGCCGGTCTCCTCTCCACCCACACATCAAAACTCCACAGCCTTGGTGACAGAGCCTTCTCCAGGACATCTCCCAGGCTCTGGAACTTCCTCCCCGGAGATATTTGTGACTCCGAGTCCCTCACCATCTTCCAGTCCCGCCTCAAGACTCATCTCTTCTCCTCTGCCTACCCCTAGATCACTCACTATCCCTAGCCCCATCAACTCAAACTTTTTTTTTGTTTATCTATTTTTGTGCCCCTATGTAAAGCGCTTTGAGTGTGAGAAAAGCGCTATGTAAATTGAATCTATTATTATTATTATCAAAGGATTCTGAGGGTAAGACTAGAATTGGGATGTATGTTCCTGAATCTGAGATATATATTAAAAAACGAACTACTGATAATTTATCTATATTTGCTGCTGAGATGGAAGCCATTATCATCGCATTGCAATGGCTAGAATAGGCTGGGCTCCCTAAAGCTGATGTCTGCTCTGACTCTATTTCATCCCTTACATCTATTACAGCTGCTAAGAGGGCTGTGGACGGGTCCCTCGATTCAAGGGGCCCAGAAGTAGATATCTTCGTTCACTCCAATACAAGTGGGGAACAGGAATGTGTCTCCGCAAAAAATGACTGGATATCAATCAAAGGCTCATAATTATCTTCATGGCATGTACTAACATTTTTTAAGTTTTCTCTTTTCAAAACGCCACCTCAAGCGTTTTATTAGCCGTTTTATGTTGTTATTTTTTGCTGGAGAAGGAGGGGTGGGCAGCTGAAAGGAGTCGTAGTGAAACAAATGTTGTTTTGGCCTGGCATTCGAGAGAGCCTAGTGCACGGCTTCTTTAACTTGTCCGAGGTTTTTCCTTCTACTTAACATGAATGACGTTGATGTTTTTTAGGCACCGTGGTGAATTTTTATCACTAAAAGTGATAAAGGGATTTTTAGACTGGTTCAGCTGCTGCTCAATGACTCTCACGTTCCTCTGCTTGCGATCATTGCGATTCATCATTTATTGATCCATTTATTCAAAAGATCCAAAGACAAAGAACGGGTGCATTACGGTATAATTTTCTTAATATTGTTAACAGCCTAATAAACATTTCAGTTGTGTTAGTATTACATTTTTCATTTGCTTGTTTAGTATGACAGTAAACAATGTTGGTGTAGGCCTATTACGTGGGTAGGCCACTCCAACCTCGTTGCTGATCGATGTGTAACCATTTATTTGTATGTAAATTATTGATAGCATTTTTCGTAAATAGTTGGATAGAATCTGTTTCTCAAGCAATAACATTGAACTGTATTGTTTTCTAGGCCAACATACATTTACTATGTTGCTGGTCCTCATCCTCATCGTCATCCGCTTATCTGGGGTCGGGTCGCGGGGGGAGCAGCTCAAGCAGGGTATGTTGCTGGTGTTATATGTAATATGGAGCAATCTTCCATATTTATTATAAGTTATCTTATACTTCCAAGGTCGGCAAACAATGCAACTGCGATCGCTCAGACCTCTCGCTTATGATGCTACAATGCTAAAAAACAAGAATATTTCTGCATCCGGTACGTCATGAACTGAATATATTTCACTTAACGACTTATTCGCCTGAATCCATGGATTACGCTGGCATCTTTTTTTTTGGAAGCTGTTGTTTACATCCGGCTGTTATTTGGTAGTCGTAAAACTGAACTGTCATAATGCCAGTTTTTTTCAGTTCCATTGACAGATAACAGGCGCGGAGCTATCGTTATCACTTTATTTATTTTCTTTTCCTTTGATGCAGACCGACCTGTTTGCGGCCTATTTTTGGTCTTCGTCTATTGATTTCATTTGCCCCCTCACGGAGATGCCTTGGCCTAGGATGGCTGGGGCTGCTGGGTCATCATTAATGTTTTTTTGTGTTTCTGTCTGTTTTGTATTGTGTTTGTTTCTTGTCAGTTTTGTGTGTCTACTTTTTTGTGTTATATTGTCAAAACCCTCTGCAACATTTTCTGATGATCTAATCTGCCTAGCCCTGAACAGTGTTATTATCCTTATAAACCTAAATATCCCAAATGAATAATAGTAAAGGTTTAAAAATCTTTCATCTGAATATTCGAAGTCTTGTGCCAAAAATTGATTTACTTCGTTCATGGGTAGCCCAACACAATCCCAATATTATTACTCTGTCCGAAACATGGCTGAATAGCAACATCTCAGACAATGAAATAAAACTAGAGAATTACGTATTATATAGAGCTGATAGAGGCTCCAGGGGAGGTGGTGTGGCTACCTATGTCTCTTCTAATTTAACTGCTGAGCTAATTACACCTACAGTTAAACCAACACACTTTGAATGCCTTTTTGTTAAAATTATATTTCATCAGAATAAATATATTACTGTTGGTAATGTATATAGACCAACCTCTGCCTCGGTAGAGTCCTCCAAGTGCTTGATGTCTACCTTTGATGCTATCCCCTCTAAAAATGAAAGGATCAATCTATGCGATTTTAACAACAATTGGCTAGATAAGTCCTCTGGTAAAGATAAAAAGAACTTTGAAAAACTAAATTTAACACAAATCATCAAGGAACCCACTCGAATTACTCCTAAGTCCCAGTCCCTACTTGATTGGATGCTTGTTACTCATCCTGAAAGATCTGTTGAAGCTGGTATATTGTCAGACTGCCTCAGTGATCACTCTGTTATCTATTGTGTATGGAAAATTAAAATCCCAAAAGCACCACCAAAATTAGTAAAAATCAGACAACTTAAGAAAATGAATATAGACCTATATTCAATGATTTAATTTCTATTAATTGGGACAGGTATCAGTTAATTCCAACTGCGCAGGATGCCTGGGACTTTCTGTACTCTGAGTAAACACAAGTAGTGGATAAACAAGGTCAAGGGACGACATCTTCCTTGGATAACTGCTGATCTTCTAAGCCTTTTTAGACAGGCAGACAAGGGATAACGCTGACTGGGAAACATTAGTTAGTCCTCTTCGTGCTTGGTAGCACATAAGGTCTTCACCAACGAACGCCAATGCTGCCTGTCTGTTGCCCAATGTTGCACTTGGCCCCAGGACCATCCCAGTTGTTTAATCTCCTTCTCCACAGATCTTCTCCATGTCTCTTTTGGTCGGCCTTGTTTTCTTGTCCCAGGTGGTGTCCATCTCATGGCCACCCTTGGGATAGCGCTTGGGTCCATTCTGCACACATGTCCGATCCACATCCACCTTCTGTTTTTGATAACATTTGACAGGGGTCTCATGTCTGTTCTACTGTAGAGGTCTTCATTTGAGATTGTCCTAGGCCAAAATATTCCCAGTATCCTCCTAAGGCTTTGAGTCTGGAATACGTCTAGCTTGTGGCAGATGGTCTGTGTCACTTTCCATGATTCTGCTCCATACAGGAGAACCCCGAGGACGTTGCTCTTGAATATCCTCAGCTTTGTCTTTATGCTGATCTTTGAAGTCTTCCATATTTTTCTTAGTGCTGCAAACGCTCCCCTAGCCTTATTGATCCTGCCCTGGACATCTGCCCCTGAATCTCCATCTGTTGTTATTTTACTGCCTAAATAGGTGAATTCCTGCACCTCTTCCACGTTCATGTTATTGATGGTGAGCGGCTGGTTGGATTTTGAGTTTATTTTCATGACTTTAGTCTTGTCAATGTTGATATTTAGCCCAATCTGTTTGCCATATGTTGCTAAGTCTTCTGTTTTGCCTTGGATGTCCTTTTGGCGATGGGCTAACAAAGCAATATCATCTGCAAAATCAATGTCCTCCAGAGTTTCTGTGAATGTCCACGATATTCCTCTTTTGTTGTTTCCCTTTGTTTCTTTCATAAGCCAGTCTATGCAAAGTGAGAAAAGTAGTGGGGATAGCAAACAGCCTTGCTTGACTCCTGTTTTTATAATGAATTCTTCAGTGAGATTGGATCCACAGATAACTTTGGCACCAAAGTCACTGTATAGCATCTTGATTATAGAGATGATTTTGTTGGGAATTCCATAATGACTTAGAATTTTCCACAGTGCTGTTCTGTTGATGCTGTCAAATGCTTTAGCAAAGTCAATGAAGTTAATGTAGATGGTTGCCCTCCATTCATTGCTCTGTTCAATTATCTGTCGCAGTGTGAATATATGTTCTGCACAGGATCTTCCCTTTCTGAACCCTGCCTGTTCTTTTCGAAGGTAATGGTCAATTGTGTCACTTAGTCGATTTAGAATGATTCGACTTAGGACTTTACTGGTGACTGGTAGCAACATGATTCCTCTCCAATTGTTGCAATTTGACAGATCTCCCTTTTTCGGTAATTTGACGATGAGGCCCTTTTTCCAGGATTGTGGTGTTTCTTCTGAAGTCCAGATGTCCCTGAGAATTTCCGTAAGGGCTAGTGCTGTTTGATGTTCCTCCGCTTTCAGCAATTCTGCCTGGACTCTGTCTATTCCTGGGGCCTTTCCATTCTTCAAACCCTTTATGGCAATCTTTACCTCCTCTACATTTGGTGGCTCCGTTTCTATGTCTAAAAGGTCTACTGCTGGCGTGATGTTTGCCTCAGTTGCTGGGTCATCTCTGTTAAGTACCCTCTGAAAGTGTTCTTTCCAGCCCCTTAATTGGTCTTCCTCTTTTATCATGGTTTTTCCGTTTGAATCTTTAATTTGAATGTCCGTTGCCTGAAATCTATTTGTAAGTGATTTTGTTAGCTTGTAGAGTGTGCCCATGTCCTGTTTTGAGGCAGCTGCTTCTGCTTCCTCTGCGATCTTCTCAATATATGCCTTCCTGTCTGCTCTAGCACTCTTTTTTACTTCTTTGTCTAGTGCACTGTATAATGTCTGTAGCTGTGCCTTCTGTCTGTGTGACTTAGTTGTTAGGATTTTCTTCTTCTTTTCTTTTCTCTCATCAATCTTCCTCCATGTTTCGTCTGATATCCAGACCTCCTTTCTTCTCCTTCTAGGTCCTAGTCATTTCTCTCCAGCTTCCAGCAGAGCTTTGTTGAAGTTGTACAGGTCTAGTTCTTGCTGGTTCTGTAAAACTGTAAACCTGTTCTTCACCTGGGTTTGGAAGGATTTCCTCACGTCTGGATCTTTTAGTTTTGCTACATTCATAGCTGGTTCCCGTTGGTCTATTTTCTTGGTCTTTCTGAGTTTTAATCTTATCTTTGCTACGACAAGTGTGTGGTCACTGCCAACATCTGCTCCTCGTTTTGCCACTACATCCTGAAGGCTACTTCTCCATCTGTTGTTGATAATTATATGATCGATCTGGTTTCTGGTATTACCATCTGGGGATGTCCAAGTTAGTTTATGGATGTTTTTATGTTCAAAGATTGTTCCTCCTATCACTAGTCTGTTTTCCTGGCATAATGCTGTTAATCTCTCTCCATTGTCATTTATCTCTCCCATACCTTGCTTCCCCATGGTGCTCTCTTTACCCTCATTTTTGGATCCAACCTTTGCATTTAGATCACCCATGATGAGGAGTACATCGTGTGAAGGTGTTTCATCTACTAGTTCTTGCAGTTTATCGTAGAAGATGTCTTTTTCCACTTCCGGCGAGTCCTCTGTGGGTGCATAGCAGACTATGACTGTCAACTTTGCGAATGATGAGTTGTACTTGGCTTTAATTATCCGTTCATTAACGGGCTTCCACTCCAACAGGCATTTATGAACCTGTTTTGTTGTGATGATGGCTACTCCTCTACTATGATGGTCGACTGTTCTTCCAGAATACATTATCTGGTGCCCTGTTGCTAACTGTCTATTTCCCCTACCAGTCCATCTTGTTTCACTCACTCCTATTAATTCTAAATTATAGCTTTCCATCTCCTTTATGACTTGAGCTAGTTTCCCTGTCTGGTAGAGTGTTCGCACATTCCAGCAACCTACTCTAAGTATTACTTTCGGTTTGAGGATATCCGCCCTCGAGATGCCAGCTTCCAGATGGGTTTGGCTGTCATCTGTCATCAAATCAGTTTCCTGAAGTGCATCTATCCTACTTGCCGCATTTGGTTCGTTGGCTAAGATTTCTGTAGCAAGCGTTTTTTTTACATGGCAGGGTTGCTAGCCCTGTGCAAAACCCCCGCCAGGGGGAAGGTGGAGTTGGTTTGTTAGTCCTCTCCCCAAAAACCTAGAGTCTTCTCGTTAAAGGATTACAGGCTCACACCACATGAGCCCAGACAGGTTTTAGGTCGTGTACAAGCTGCCCCGGCACGTCAAGCCCAACCAACTCCTGCTGCCATGCCATGACTGGGAAACATACAGGAAACTAAGAAACCTTTCCAAGACAATGACCCGCAACGCAAAATCTGATTACTATAAGGAATGTCTCTCCAACAAGTTAAAAAATCCTAAACAATTCTGGAACGCTTTAAAATCCATAATAAATACCTCTGATAAAAGCCCTATTAATAAAATACGTGATGATAATGCGATAATTCATGACCCTCTCTCAATTGCTTAAGTGTTCAGTCAGCATTTCTCCACAGTCTGTTCTGACTCAATATCAGATTTCTCTTACAATCAGTGTTCTAATAATATGTCTGCCTGTCATAGTACCTTCTCATATAATAAAATTACACCTCAAGAA
Organism: Gadus chalcogrammus; assembly: GCF_026213295.1. Taxonomy (NCBI): domain Eukaryota; kingdom Metazoa; phylum Chordata; class Actinopteri; order Gadiformes; family Gadidae; genus Gadus; species Gadus chalcogrammus. The sequence goes on along the minus strand of NC_079434.1, from coordinate 233,681 downwards.
GTCCAGAACGCCATTAAACAACTTAGTCTGAGTAGTGGTGCTGGCCTTGATGGGATTGAATCAAGATATATTAAATTGGCCTCCCATATCCTTATGTTTCCTCTAGCTGATTTGTTCAACCTGTCTTTTTCTACCTGTGAGATACCAACAATGTGGAAATACTCACGTATGACGCCAATTCACAAAGGAGGCGACGTCCTTGATCCAAATAATTATAGACCAATATCAAATATCACATTATCTTAAAATAAACAATGTCCTCTCACCTTTTCAGTCTGGATTTAGACCTAATTACTCAACAACAACTGCACTTGTTAAGTTGACTAATGATATATTTTCAGCATCTGACTCTGGTGATCTCACAGTAGCTATCTTTATTGATCTGAAGAAGGCTTTTGATTTGGTGGACCACTAGTTACTTTTGGACTAGCTTTATGCAATTGGTTATTCGCAAAATGTACTTTTCTGGTTTAATTCTTATTTTCATAATTGAAAGCAATGTGTTGTTCTTCAGGGATGTAAGTCTGATTTTTTTTGTACAACAAAGGGGTGTACCCCAAGGTTCAACACTTGGACCTCTTCTTTTCTCCATTTTTATTAATGATTTTCCTTTGATTTGTATACATACATACTAGCACGGGGGCGGAGTGGGGCACTAATAGCCACCGGGAGAATCCTCCCCGGTCCGGCCCCACCCCCCCGCAACACCGTTTATTTATATATTCTTTCAGTAATAAAAAAAAAAATCGGTAAAAATGAATGATATAATTATAATTAAGAAATTAAAAATGGGTAAAATAGGTCACAGTTCTGCTCTGTGCGGAAGAGAATTGGCGCTCCGAGAATTGGCGCACTTCCTTACAAGACCAGTAACCATAGCAACGCTGGTAAACAAAAGCACTACGGATGGCCGTAGTGCTCCCCGCACTACAGCCATCCGGAGGCGCACAGAGCTTTTGGCCGTGATATTATACTATTATATATAGAACGTTATAAGACGCTGTCACCTAGTGTGAGAGGAGAGTTGACGGAGTGACCTAGTTTCAAAGTTTATACCATTTATGCTCGGTAATACCGGTGTAACGTGTTGACAGGACTAGACGACTACTACTACATGTTCCAAATCTGTTAACGTATTCTCCATCCATTAAAAGAGAAAGATCAGTTAAGTCATTAATTCGTCTGAAATATACCAGCCAGCACATACACATTTGACTAGCAGCTTGTGCTAGCTCCCGCCTAGCAATAACGTCAATGGTGGAGCTCTGGGTAATTCACCTGCACAACTCTTTAATGCCTGATTTCAGCACTTAGATGCATCCCCCTCCAGCATCCGCTTCTTCTTTATTCTGGCCTTTTCAGCCCCTCCTTTCTCTTTTCTCTTCTTGCCTTCCATGAGTGCCACAACAAGCAAAAGCAAGCAACCACGAACTTGCTCGCCTTCTCTGTCTGACGCGTCTTTAGGGCCATGCCATTAGACGTGGGGCCACTCATATAATAATACATTTTATTTATAATGCACTTTATATTCAAGAATCTCAAAGTGCTTCAGAGAAAAAAATACCAAAAAACTATTAAAAAGGGGGAACCTCAAAGAAAGTTTAGCTAAATGCTCTTTTAAAGAGATGGGTTTTGAGGTTCCGTTTAAAAAGAGCTGTAGTCTGTGGAGCCCTCAGGTGGTCAGGGAGGGCGTTCCATAGTCTAGGGGCAGCAGCAGAAAAGGCCCAATCACCCATGGTGCACAGCTTCGTATGTCGGGTTTGGAGGGTGTGAGTGGATCCTGAACGGAGTGTACGTGAGTTTGTCGGGGGGGTGAGGAGTTCCTGAAGGTAGAGGGGGGCAAGTCCGTGAAGGCACTGGTGGGTGAGGAGGGAGACCTTGTACTCAATTCTGAGTGAGACAGGGAGCCAGTGCAGTGATTTCAGGATGGGGGTGATGTGGTCATGCTTGCGCACCCTCATCAGGACCCTGGCAGCACTGTTTTGAATGTATTGGAGCCTCTGGATGCTCTTGCCAGGGATCCCAATGAGGAGTGCATTGCAGTAGTCCAACCTGGAGGAGACAAAGGCATGGACGAGCTTCTCTGCATCAGCCAGGGTGAGTGATTGGCGGAGTTTGGCGATGTTCCTGAGGTGGTATAAAGCTGTCTTACAGAGGTGTTTGATGTGGGTGTCAAAATTAAGTTGTGGGTCCATTTTAACACCGAGGTTGGTGACGGATGTGGAAAGGGGGATGTTTTTGCCAGAGAAGGTGATATTGGTGATGGTGGGGGAGCGGAGCTGATGTGGCGTGCCAATAAGGATGGCTTCCGTTTTATGGCTGTTAAGTTGTAGGAAGTTGAGCTTCATCCACGCCTCTATCTCCTCCACGCAGGTGGTCAGTGTGGATGTTGGCAGAGGGGCAGAAGAAGTGGGGGTTGTCCTGATGTAGAGCTGTGTATCATCAGCATAGCAGTGGTAAGACAAGCCATGCCTGCTAATGACACTACCCAGGGGGAGCATGTACAGTGAGAACAGTGTGGGGCCCAACACCGAGCCCTGGGGGACACCGCAGGTGACGTTGTTGGTGTGTGATTTTGCTTTGCCCAGGGCAACGTGCTCAGTTCTGTCAGTGAGGTACGAGGTGAACCAGTTCTTTACATTTCCTGATAGTCCAATGGTGTATTGCAGGCGGTGAAGGAGAATATTGTGGTCAACCGTATCAAAAGCAGCTGTTAAGTCCAGGAGGATGAGGAGAGATGGGGAGCCGGTGTCTGCTGCCATCAGGAGGTAATTTGTGACCCTGACCAAGGCTGTTTCTTTACTGTGGCCATAGCGGAAACCAGACTGGAATTTTTCAAACAAGTGATGTTGTATGAGGTGATCCTGGAGTTGTGCTGCAACAGTTTTTTCCAGAATTTTTGACAGAAATGGGAGATTTGAGATGGGCCTGTAGTTGGAGAGGACTTCTGGATCAAGGGTAGGTTTTTTTAATGTTGGTCTGATGACAGCAGTTTTTAATGCAGATGGGATATGGCCGGCCAGGAGGGAGTGGTTAATGATATTGGTGATGAGTGGAGAGACAGCAGAGATGTTGGCCTTCAGCAGAGCTGTAGGGAAGGGGTCTAGTGCACAGGTGGATGGCTTCATTTTCCTGATGACGTCCTCCACCTCTTCCTTTGTGATGCTGGAGAAGGAGCAGAGGGTCTGGACAGAGTCAATCGGTGGGTCAGCAGTTTGAAGGGGCAGGGCAGTAGTGATGGAGAGGTGTGAGCGGATGTTATTCACTTTTTGTTTAAAAAAGTTGATGTGCATGTTGCACCTCTCCGTGGTGACATCAGATTGGGATGGTAAAGGGGGTTTGAGAAGGTGATGGACAGTTGAAAAGAGCTATATCCCCCTACATTTCCGAAAATGGACTTGACCTGCAAGCTGCTTATTGGATAAACGCATTTCCCAATCCCAGGAGTCTTTGCTCCATTCTACGTCAATTCAAGAACAAACATATTAAAGTAAACTGTAGTTCGTATTATTTATTCATGGCCATGAAAGTTCTGTAACGCCTGAATAATGAAGAATTAAATGAAGTAAAACAAAAATAATATAAAAAAAAACCCATTAATGAGACATAGAGAGTAAGCAAGTGGTATAAATATTGGTTGGATATTCTTGAGACATATATTTTTTATTTTGGGGATTTTCACAGCGTCTTGACGGGGAATAAATTATGCTCAGGGCCGGCTTGCAGACGCCTCGCGGCCGCTCACAACTGTGGGCCGGTCCAACTGACTTCGCAGGCTGCTACACAATTGTGGGCCGGTCCACCTGAACTTGCTGGCCGGCCGGCCGACCGGGAAATTTCCCGATCGTCCCGACGGCCACTCCGCCTCTGTACTAGCATACTTCAGTTCAACTTTATGCTGATGATACTGTCCTTTATACCTCTAAATCTAATATCTCACAGATACAAAATGCTCTTCAAAAGGACTTTGATATCGTTCAAAACTGGCTCTCATCTAACAGACTTCTGCTTAATAAAACAAATTCGTATTCCATGGTCTTTGGTACAAAACATAATCTAAAAACAAAATCTAATAATTTAATAATAACATGTAATGATGGTATGAATCTGGTTAGAGTTGAACAATTTAAATATCTAGGTTTATGGCTTGACTCAGAACTTACCTTCAAACCTCACATTGACTATATGCTTCGTAAAATTAACTTTGGTATTGGTATATTATTTCGATCCAAGAACTGTTTTACATCTAATGTTCGAAAGAAACTTGCCTTACAACTTATTTTACAGTTTTTTGATTACGCTGATGTAGTATATCTAAATGCATCTAAAACCAATCTTCTACCTCTCAACACAGCATATAACTGTCTTTGTAGATTTGTTCTTGGTTGTTCATTTTACACTCATCACTGTATCATGTACAACAAACTCAAATGGCCCGCACTCAATATAAGAAGACATATCCACTGGCTACAGTTTATCTTTAAATGTATACACTGCAATTATCCTGCTTATTTACAACAATTTTTGATTCCATATTCCTCAACATATCAATTACGACACTCATCTCAGTACTTCTTTTCCATTCCTACAGTGTATAAAACAATTGGTAAAAAAGCATTTATGTTCAAAGTGCGATCGGACTGGAACAATCTCCCTTCAAACATACGATCACTGACATCTTCTCATAATTTAAAAAATGCCCTGTCTTCTTATTTTGAGTTAAACTGCATGTGTTTCAGATAATGTTATATACATTTTTCTTTATTTTTTTCAATAGTATTATGTTACTTCTTTCAGTTTTACTATGCTAATACTATGGCCAATTTATGGTCATCCTTGCTCATTTCTGCTATGTTTGTGTTGATGCCTGCTGTCTTTGTTGTTGTATGTCTGTTAATTGTTGAGTGTTTTTTGTCGTGTAATGTACCTTTAGGACCCCCTCGAAAACGAGAGGATTCCTCTCAAGGGGTTTATCCTACGCAAATACAATTTCTGAATGAACTAGGGCGTGGCTAGGCTCCCATGATGCGGAAGCATATCTCTCCTTGATGTTGCCCTGCGCCATTGAGCAGTTTACAAAGGAATGAATGGACGGCATTTTAGAATCCGGTGTCCATTCTATAATATGTCCATGATGTTCCCCTGCGCCATTGAGCAGTTTTCATAGGAATGAATGCGCGGCCATTATTCAGTCCGCTGTCCATTCTTTAATAAGTCCATGCTCAAAAGCACTCTAAACAAGGGGACACAAAAGGCGCCAAATCAAACAAAGATGGCCGAACTGAACGACCAACTAAACAGAGCGTCTTTTTGTCAGAAACGAAAAACCACAAACTCAAAATATTATTATTTACGTTAGCTGCCCCCCTACCGCCTCCAGAAGCAGATTACCGGCCTGACGGACAGAGAGTTCTACTGCGGCGGCGGTCAACAACCTCGCACCGCTCGCCTCTGCCCTGGTCTCCTTGTCGGCTTGGAGGGAGGCTTACAGCCCGGAGGAGGCCGCAAGATGGCTGACAGTTTCCCGCTTCTCCAGCGCCATCCTCCAGCTATGCCAGCCGATAGCCTTTTTGGCCGGCCGGCATATGGCATGGGCCACCATGATTCAGAGGGCTCTCTCACACTGCGGTGCCGGAACGAGAGCGGGCCAGCCTCGTCCAGGGCCCATTAGCTCCGGATGGACTATTTGGGCCCCGGTTCTCGGAGGTGCTCGCGCACCAGCAGTCCGCGCGCACCAGTGAGAATCGTTCCCGGTTCGGAGTGATTCTCACAGGCTCCCCCCACCAGCAGGCTGGGAGGAAGCGGGGTCCAGGCCGGTCCCAGAGCTCCAGGAGGCTGCCTCCAACCCCAACCCCGATGCCGCAGCAGCAGCTGCCGCCGCCGCAGCTGGGGAGGGCAGCACCGCGGAGCCAGTCTCCTAGTTTCCCACATTATCCCCTCTACCTCCCTTCTACAGTCTGTGGAAGGTGAGAAGACGGGTCTGCGAGCTGGGGTTACAGCCAGCGGACAACGCACGGGCACGAGTGCTGGGGCTAGACGGCTCGCTGCCTGTTCAGCAGACAAGAGTGCGGCGTTTAGACTGTACAGCGACTAGCTCTGTAACGTCTACAACGCTCGCTGAGCCTCCTTCCTTTCATGGGAGGCCCCCCTTGGTTCACACACAGTGGGGAGGCGGTAGGGGCCGAGGAATACGGGTTATTCTTGGACAGCGTTCCTCAGCTGTCAGCCCGCCCTTTCTCCGACCGCTATGCGTGTTGGCAAGAGCGGTGCGTTCAACCATCGTGGTTGGACAACCCGTTGAGATTGGGCCATCCCATACAGTTCAAGCTCCGTCCCCCACCCTTTATGGGTTTGGTGGAGACCAGGCTACGGGACCCAGCGGCAAGCACGGCTCTGGCAGCAGAGGTGGCCCGTCTCTTAGAGAAGGGGGCCATCACTGCCGTTCCCCCCCACGAGTCACACCTAGGATTTTACTCCCGCTACTTCCTGGTTTCCAAGAAGTCAGGGGAGAAGAGAACTATTCTCAGGGGTGCAAACTCATCAGGGATGAAAAAGGTGACAAGGACCCAAACCCCCTCGCGGAATATATATATATATATATATATACACACACACAATATGTATATATATATACACACACACAATATATATATATATATACACACACACACAATATATATATATATATATATATATACACACACACAGTGTTGTGATAGTTCACTTTCTACGTGAACTAGTTCAAAGTTCAGTTCACAAATTTTAAAATGAACTAGTTCAGTTCAGCGTTCATAATTCAAAGATTTGAACTAAGTTCACAGTTCCTAAAAATCAACTAGTTCAGTTTTTTTTTTTCAATATGTTGCTGTGAGCTATTCTTTTTTTTCGGTATTTTGAACATCGAGCCCAATTCGTGATTTGTCTAGGATGAAATAGAGTGGTTGAATCAAGCATCGTAGCGAAATACAGTTTCTATCGTGTTTTATTGTACATTTAGCGCATTTTGTAAATCCCATTGATTTCTGTTGGAAGACTCATTGCTCGTTGGCCGGAAGCGGAAAGGGAACTAGTTTCGTTGTAGTTCAAATTTGGTTGTAGTCTTTTCGCTCGGTTCTAGCCCTACTGTTGAGTCGGAGAACCGAGCGAAAAGACTACAACCAAACATAAACAGCCCCCATTTCCGTTTCCGGCCTACAGGCAATGGTTCTAGGAGGTATTCTAGTCCGCTGAGCTATGAGCCAGAGAGCTAACGTTATGGATTGTACATATTTATGATTCGAAATTCGTCTCAGCCTTTATACCACAGATACTCTAGGGTCTATAGCATATAACCGTGTTGTCTGATTACAGTTTGATTTATTTTTCACAATTTAACAGATCTCGTTTTGAAGAATAATCACCGCGCCATTCGTTTCAATGGGAATCGGGACGGTCTATAGTTTCAACATAAAGTGTATTTATATTTTTTAATTCGTCCCAGCCTTTACACCACAGACACTATAGGGTCTATAGCATATAACCGCATTTTCTGATTGCAGTTTAATGTAACAGTAAGCTGACAACACCGCAACTGCAAATTAACCACACGGATATAACCGGCAGCCGGTCAAACAAATGTTCTCATTAGCACGTTAGCTTACGTTAGAAAGCCTGACGTTTTTGAAGCGTACCAACGTCACTCCTGTCTAGTACGGAATCAAGGCAGCTACAGACCCGAAGATGACATGTTTACACGGGTTGGCCAAACGAACAAGCTTGGAATAAATATTTATGACAGCTTGTGTTCGCCGATTACTTGGACGACGCCCCCCCCCCCCGAAATATTTTTATTGCAGATCTCCATGAATCACACAAATGACCTTTTTCGGAACAAAAACGGCGAATTTCGCCGAAAGGTGACAAGTTTGCATCCCTGATTCTGGATCTTTGCGTGTTCAACAGATTTGTTGCCGCGAGAAAATTCAGAATGCTCCACCATGACAGCGATGCTCTCGCCTCCTCGACGAGACGCCATCCTGTTGGCGCTCTCCCGCTTACGCGTTCTCAGAAACGTGACCGCGCTGTCCACCATGCACCTGTTAGGGCTGATGGCAGCCGCCCATCCCGTGGTTCCCCTGGGTCTGCTCTTTATGCGCAGACTCCAGCGGTGGTTTGCTCGCCAACAGTTGGACCCCATGCAACCCAAGCTCAGGGTGCTCCTCGTACCCCGTTCGGTGTCACCAGACCTGGAATATTGGGGAAACCCCCCCACCCTTCTCAGGGGTGTTCCCCTGGGCAGAGTGACGTCCTACGTAGTGGTCTTCACGGACGCCTCGTTGAAGGGTTGGGGAGGAACGTGCCTCTCTCACTCGGTGGGAGGCGAGTGGCGCACGCCCCCTACAGTCCACATAAATGTGCTGGATCTCGTCGCTGTGAGGAAAGTGCTGTTGCATTTCTTTCACCTGGTACGTGGCCGTCACGTTCTGATGAGGACAGAAAGCGTGTCGGTGGCGGCATACATAAACAGACAGGGGGGAGTGCGCTCCTCTGCTCTCCACCAAAAGGCGGTCGAGCTCTGGCTTTGGGCTCAACAGTATCTCCTCAGTCTGAGAGCCCTGCATATCGCGTGCGCCCAGAACTTCGGGGCGGACCTCATGTCTCGCGGCGGTCCCCGCCGAGATGAGTGGCGGTTACATCCCGACATTGTCAGACTGATCTGGCAGCGGTTCGGGACGGCTCAGGTTGTTCGCGTGCAGGGAGAACAATCACTGCAGGTGGTGGTTCTCTCTCAACCCTCTGGATCTTTCCCCGTTAGGGGTGGATGCGTTGGCGCACACACCTTGGCCGGGGGTTCTCTTGTATGCATTTCCTCCGCTCCAGCTGATCCTCCCTCTTCTGGAACGGGTCAGACAGGAGAGATTGTCCCTGATTACAGTGGCTACGGAGAACCGCTCAGCTCTGTGGTCGGTACCGTTCAGATCAGATGCGCTTTCACAGGCCCACGGGACAGTGCACCACCCGCCCGATGCATCGGAACAGCTGTTGGTTTGGCTCCTGAGAGGTTGAACCTGCAGGGCAAAGGTTTGCCTGAAGCGGTGGAGAGATGGTGGAGAGATCCCAGGGTGGTGTGGGGGCATCCAAAGGGGCCTGAGCCTCTGTCTCAGGCCCCTTTGGATGCCCTGTCCTTTAAAACGGCGCTCTTATTGGCATAGGTTTCTGCCAAGTGGGCCTGATAGTTGACCGCTCTGTCTGTCAGCCCGAGCTGCTTGTTGCTAAACGAGGACAGCTCCTTTGTGCTGCTCATACCTAATCCTGCGTTCCTCCAAAAGAACATTAATAGTTCTTTCCGGTTGTGATGGAAAATCCACATGTTGTATTGTTTTGGTCTATGTATGAATTTAAGTTTTGTTGCTATTCTGTGTAATTTTATATAGGGCCTACGTTCTACTCCTTGTGGGTCATCTAAAGTGTAAACCGTCAAGGGTCGTGTGATGCATTTTGATTGCCTGCCCTTTCTTTATATTTCGTGTGTTGTAATCAGCTTCCAAGCAATGCTTTGATGTATGGGCCTGTTACAGGCCCAATATCTGATACAGAAATTGCCACGACAATTTGGGGGCTCGTCCGGGATACCTAACCTGAAGATCCCGTGAAAAATCCCTGTCTGCCAAGTCTGGTCTGAGGATTCGGTCTCTGTCCCAAAGCTCTACCTCGCCTCCAGGTGACTGTAACCAGACTAATGGGGTCGAGGAAAGGGTGTCTGTGGGGGATGAAGTAGGGGTATTCAGTACGGTATCCAAAGGAAAAAGAATTCGAGCAGGTGAGATCACAATACTGTTTAAAGCTTCCAAATAAAATCCGTTACAGGAACGGCATATAAATGTTTCGGTAAACGTAAACTTATATCTGAACTTAGGCCTCGTTCAAGGAAACTCTGTTATAGGAACATACGGTAAAGCTCCGGTTCCGTCAATATATATATGGTTATATAGGTAACATAAAGGGCAGCTAGAGTCTGTCGGGGAACAGGAAAAAGGGAAACCCGTTGAAGCGCGGTTGGTGTATTATATATATATATAAATAATAATAATAGGCATTCATTAATAAATATATGTATATGTGTGTAGTAACAAGGAGGTTTTGGCGATATTAGATAATTTGTTAAATAATAATAACTAATAGTGTAAAAGGATCTAAAACATGGGTAACAGATCGGGAAAAACTGAGATAACGGGGCCTGCAAAGGTAATGTTGGAGAAGCATGTTGAAGCGGCTCTGGAGGGTTTAAAATATTGGTGCAAACTGGGCTTTCCTGAAATGGGGAGTTTTAGCTTAAAACGATTACAGGAGTTAGAGAGACGGTTGTTGGAGTCAGAAATGAAAAAGAAAAGTTCCAAACTATGTTGGTGTGCATTTTATTTGTGGGAAAGAGAGGGCCAGGATAGGAAAAAAAATCAGCCAGGGACAGAGAGCGTAGAGAGTGTAGGGATTTTTAATCTCAATGTCACCCGAGATATAGACCCAGACCTGGACTGCACCGGCGGACCGCGTGCGAATCCCCCTTCTCCTCCCCCGTATGACAACGCCCATGAAGCCGCCTCATCGGACAATCTCTACCCTGAGATTGAAGAAGAGAAGAAAGCCCCCGCTTGCAGCCCAAGGCCTGCAACTCGTAGCCAGGGGAAAGCTCCACAATCATTCCAGCAGGCGACGGCCACACCGACCAAGCGGGAACCCATCGCCAGCCGCTTGAGGAACCGGGGAATGGCGTTCTCCCCAACTACTCAACATGGGGACGTGATGGATGGACAATTCCCCATGATTGAAGTACTGAACCCCCAGGATGGCAGTCCAGCATACGTTTTCCGTGCATGGAGACCCAGTGACATTAAGGACATAGCAGAATGGCTCCCAGACCCATCTGCAGTGGGAGGGGCTGCCTTCGCCACAGCCCTTCAAGAGTTGGTCCAACAACACAAGGCCTCCATCAGCGAAGTTCGCCAACTCTGTACGTACAGACTGACCCTAAGGTGGGGTCGTATCCAAGGCGACATTAAATCAGCTTCGAGGGACGAAGCTGATTTAATGTTCAATTGGGATCAAGGGTCCGTGTACCGCCGGCTGGTAGAGGGACTGTGTGAACGGGCCAGGGGGGCGTTCCCCATGGTTAGAGATTGGACCACTATTCGAAAAATCAAACAAATAGAAGGCGAGACGGTGGCTGACTTGATGGACCGCGTTGAAAAGGTGTTCAAGATCCACGGGGGAGTGCCTGTACCAACCGATCGAGTGGTTCAGACTCCGTACGAAGAAAATCTCACCGCGGCCTTCCTGGATGCGTTGACCGACAAAATATCGGAATTCATAGAGACACACTGCATTGGGTGGCGTACCGCCAGACTTGATTTGATTATAAGTCACGCGACCCACGCAGAAAACCTCTTCATGAAGACAGAAAAGTTCGGGAACAATAGAAACAAAGAGATAACCAAGAAGCTCCAGCTCGCCCAACTGGAGGCCCTGGAGAATCCTAAACCCACCCGTCGTGACAAAGACCAAAGAACCGACCGGCCAGAAGGGAGAAAGTCCCGTGGATTAATCAACCGGGACTGTTTGTATTGTGGCTCCAAGGATCATTGGTTAAAAGATTGTCCCATTAGAAATGAGGAAAACGATGAAGCAGACGACTGGGAAACCGCACCTTCCCTTGAAGTGACTGTGAATCATCCAAGAGGCAGAGGTGAAGGGGGGCTTTCGCATTGACGGGACGCATGAGCAGGCCAGGTCCAAGGAGGAGGTATGAGCACCATAACACAAACACGACAAACACGCGAGCACCACATCCAAATGATTGTTGTATGGTTCTCACCAGCCTTACGCGACCTAATCAGCTAAATTTAATATTATATATAGTTATTTTAAACAACGGGCTGTTGTAGACAGTGGATACTAGATTATTACAATCTATCACAACCAGTTTAATGGTCAACCATATCACACAGCCATGACATGACCCCGACTGACCCAGACTAACCCCGACTGACCCCCGACTGACAACGTGACAGGGACAACAGAAGAGTATTGCCTAATATTGAAAATGCCGATTTTTAATATTATGATATTTTGTTAATGTTTTATGGCCAAAATGGCAACAAGGTGAATTGACGAACGTATGAGAGAGATTGGAAGAAGTATGTGTTATGGAAGGAGAAGAGATAGATGAGAACGTAAGGCAAGACAAGATAAAGAAAGGGGTGGGGAGAAAGATAACCCATCTGCATTGAGTTTTGTTCAAATAGATCCGGACCTGGACAACGCTCCTACTTCTCCTGCTTTCAGCCCGACCAGTGGCCCAATCCAGTGCTAATACCCCACGTCACGACTCCTCTACATCAGACTTTATGAAGTTACAGACCATGGGAGGCCCACCTGAAGAGCTACGCACCAGTCTGCTGGACGACAGTCCAACAGGACCAACAGCACCAGAGTGGTGGCCTTCATGGTGCCTGTGTAGCCACGTGGAAGTGGCCTGAACAAAGAGACAAAGGAGGGTCTCAGAGACGGGAGAGACGTGGGGACAGGCACTTCAAAGGACAGCCCGTGATGTGGATGAGAGGCAGGAAGCAGAGAGAGAGGTGGAGACGTGTCCAGGCGGATGGAGAGAAGAGCAGTGTACGGAAAGTATCGCACTAGACACAGCATTGACACATATTAAAAGAGAAAGATCTAATGTAGGGTGACCAGATTTGAGTTTGTGAAAAAGAGGACACTTCGTCGCGGGGGGGGGGGGGGGGGGGGGGGGGGGCGAAAACATGGGTATTTTTTCTTTAGTTCGTCCGTGAACTTACATTTACGTTTGGGCATGGCTGCAGACATTGGCGATCGTAGGTCCAATTGCGCCCCGGGCAAGATTGTTGACGGACGGACGGACGGACGGACGGACGGACGGACGGACGGACGGACGGGGGGGGGGGACGGACGGACGGACGGACGGGGGGGGGGGGGACGACGACGGACGGGGGGGTTTGTATCGTGAGCCTACGTACTTCAGTGGGGGTTTCATTCCGTCTATACACGGCACCTTCTCAACGAGCACATGAGATCGGTCGCCCAATGACAGACTCTCTCTACGGTCAGCTCGCGCAAGAAGGTGGAACGTAAGGGAGATACCATTTCCAGAACTTGGAAGGCCGTAATAACCATAGACATATACAATGGTAATAACTAGTAGGTTATGTGAAAGACCCAGAAACACAAATATGCGACGAGGCAAAAAAAAATAAAAAGATAATAATAACAATAATATATATATTTTTTTTTTTTTGCGACAAGGCAAAATACCGGACGTTTTTGGAATCCCTGCCGGACGCATTTTTTAAGTCTCGAAAAGAGGACATGTCCGGGAAAAAGAGGACGTCTGGTCACCCTATCTAATGTGTAACTAGAACTGTGTATAAATTGTGATAATTTCAAAAAATTACATCTGAAAGGTTTGAAAGTCATCAGGAAAAGTGGTTTGAAGAAACATAGACAAGTAGAGAAGTTGAAGGTTAAAGAAATGTGCTAGACAGAATCCAAATGTACGACAACGGTAGAATTCATTAAGGCACAAAACGTTAAAATTGAACCCCAAAAAGCATAACCATGATGTATGCTACAATGTTTTTCAGAATTAAAGTAGAAGGTTTTTGGTGCGCTCGCAAGCCATGCTTACAGGCCTGGGCTTTCCCTTATTATGGTAAATTGACCCATGGTAAAGTCCATGCGTCAAGAGGGGGGATAGGGAGCCCACAACAACAACCTTGGGTATACCAAAGCAAACCAAAGGAAATAATTACTCAGGAAAAAAAAAATGAAACAAACCCCATGTAGGTCCCTCAGAGACATCATGAAGGACAATGGGAAAGAGATAAAGAATACCGTTTAAATTTTGGGTTATACTGTGTGTTATTAATACTGGCTTGATTGACAATTAATGTTTAGAGTAGTAAACATTAAGTGCTTGCCAACTACTCATGTGTTTGTATCATGGAAGCAGCATTAAGGACACATCAAATACGAAGAATATTTTTGTTTAGAAATGTTTTTAAAAGGTAGCCTTGTTTCTTTGTTTTAGTTTTTTATGACTTTTGAATATATGGAAACAGATTACTTGATTGTGATGTTTATGTGGATAATTATCAAAAGGGGGGATTCCCAAAGAAATTATCCAGTGACAATGGTTCACATTTGGTGAACCAAGTCATCCAACAGAATTGACCCACGCAACCATTGTGCGTACCACCCTCGGAGTGGTGGGACAGTAGAGAGGGAGAGTGGTCCCGTAGAGAACAACGTCTACGGGACAACAAGCCAAGGCAACTGCAGATACAGCCCAAGGAAGGGCAACTCCACGATACATGGATTGCTATCAAAGACGTGCCTGGAATTCACCAAGGTGGTTGGAATCATTCCAAGTCCTGTGGATCACAGCAAGGTAGCTAAGAGTGCTACCCAGACCCACGCCAGCCACTGCAAGCGGGCACCATCAGCAACAACAAAGGTCACTTCCGACCCAGCCCCCCTGGCCGTCACCCCACACTGAAACCAGGGTGAAGTGCAAGTAACTCACCTTTACATACACAATCACGTCAGAACCAGGCCCAAAAGACTGTCTCTGGCCTGGGGAAAGTTGGGGCCAAAATCGACATCATTCAGAATGGATGCCAGCCCTGGACCACTATCTGATGGGATTGATAGTGTGATGGAAGTTTAATTGTATTTTTCCAGGTGATGTTAGGTGATTTTATACTACCTTCTGTAAAAGCGAAGGGTGGTATAAATATCTGTACTTGGAGGCCATGGTCGAACATGATAGATTTTTTGAATTTGTGATTATAAAATAATCAAAGGGGGGAGTGTGATGGAAAATCCACATGTTGTATTGTTTTGGTCTATGTATGAATCTAAGTTTTGTTGCTATTCTGTGTAATTTTATAAAGGGCCTACGTTCTACTCCTTGTGGGTCATCTAAAGTGTAAACCGCCAAGGGTCGTGTGATGCATTTTGATTGCCTGCCCTTTCTTTATCTTTCGTGTGTTGTAATCAGCTTCCAAGCAATGCTTTGATGTATGGGCCTGTTCCTCAACACTCTGGCTAGCGTCAACAAAGTCAGAGGGTTACATGGCACGGCCACCGACCACACCTTAGCCTCGGGGGGGGAGCTTCAACTGTAAAGATAACAATCTGGTGAACAAAGACTTTTAGTATTTGGGGACCACCCCCTTCAGGACCCAACCGAAGTGAATAAGAACTCATTGATTGGAAGACTCAGTGGACTTGTCTGAGCGTACCTTTAGAGTATGCATCTCCTGTGCCCGGTGCCGGCGCTGGCTATGTACGTGAAACGCTCCGCCACGTTCCGCTCCACACAACAGTTGTTTGTGTGTTATAGTGACGCTAGCAGGGGCCGCGCTCTCTCTAAACCGCGGTTTTCTCGCTGGATATGTGAGGGTGTTTGCTTAGCCTACTCTCGGCAGGGCTTAGCGCAACCATTGGGCATTAAAGCTCACTCGACACGGGCCGTGGCCGCTTCAACGGCTCTACTCAGAGGCGTTTCGGTTGAAGACATCTGCTCGGCTGCGTATTGGTCTTTCCCCGGCCCCTTTGTCAGTTTTTACATGTTAGACATGTCCAGGGGCTCACTCGCCAACTCTGTGTTGGAGTCCGGGGTCCCTTCTACGGCTTAAGAATGAAGGCATGTTCTTTTAAGCAGCATCGTTAAAATTCCTCTCGCCGTCTGGCGAGTTGGACTAGACTGCCAGTATTTGTCTCCCGCCGTTTTTCAAATAGAACAGACGAGAGGGGTTCCTATTGGCTCGCCAATAGAGAAGTTGGTTTTTTGTCTGCCAGTAGCACTCCCGCCGTTTTTTTTCAAACAAGAAACGGACAAGAGAAGCCCCTTATTGGAGAGTCAAACTCCCCGGTGGTAGCGGACCTAATGGAAACCGTATTACTCTGGTTTTTCTCTTCACTTTTCATGGATTCCATGAAGCATCGATTGGGGCCGGAGTCTTTACAGACTCACTTTTTTCTCTTGATCAACGCCTTGCTTGATTTAGGAGGAATTCGTTTTTTATTAAGCTGTTGTGTTTTGCACATCCTCGGCTTTTTTGAGTCTTATGTGCCCTGGTGACTTAAGTTTTTTTGACTGGGGTCCAGCAGCAGTACATTGATTGGGCTCCGCTCTGAGCTTCACCTTAGCCCATAAGGCGAAGCCTAGACGCCGTAGCCTACATGAAATAGAACGATAGTTATGATATTATAACTCTAGTTCTATGATTGTAGGCGTAGCCATCTAGGCTTTGCCTTATGGGTTTGTCCCGTGCACGTGCTCGCACGCACTGGAAATTTCAACTATGCACCAATCAACATGGGCACCGCCCACATTTCCCACGGTACCGTGTATATAACGCGGCGCATACCGCCGCTCATCCTCCACGCTATTCTTTCAGCATTTGGAGGGCACAGCATGTGGAAAACTAGACGGCTACGCCTACAATCATAGAACTAGAGTTATAATATCATAACTATCTTTTCTTTTATTCAATTTTTTATTTTCGTTTGCAATTTGTAGTATTTATTTTGTCTAGGTGGACCAGGAAATGCTTAAAACCTGTCCTTTATGTTTGCCGACCGATTGTGCAGGTAACCGATACGTTTCTTTAGTTTAATATATTTTTTAAATCCCACTTGTGGCGTTCTTAGAATTTGCAACCTAGAATGTCTAGCCGATCCCGCCATTATTGTGTTGTACATGCAATACCGCCGGTCGCCACATGAGTGGAGGGTTCACCTGTTTATGTGCGCTGCTTAGCACGCACAAACATTCTTATTTGTAAATATATATTGTTCGTTTGTGTTATGTAACACATTATAATGCAAAAAAGGCCGTTTCTGCTGCAGGCGGACCAGGAAATGCTTATAACCTGTCCTTTATGTTTGCTGACCCATTGTGCAGGCAATAAAACCGCTGCACCCAATGCGGTATGTCCGAGTCCATGCTTAAAAAAAAAAAAACACAACGCAGGTTACACATGCTCTGCTTAAAACCATTGACATATTATAAAATGGACAACGGATTCCAAAATGGCGCCCATTCATTCCTATGTAAACTGCTCATTGGCGCAGGGTAACAATAAGGAGATATGCTTCCGCATCATGGGACCATAGCCACAACCTCCTTCATGACATTTAGCATTGTTAGCATTGTAGCATCGTAAGAGAGAGGAGCAATCGCAGTCGCATTGTTTACCAACCATGGAAGTACAGTTTATCCCCCGATGATTCTCTGTGTTTAAAAAATATTTTTTTAGATTAGTTTGCCCCTTTTTGACTTTATAAGAAAAGCACCTTGTATATACCTTTTTGAATGTTAAAACAGAAATCTCGTTTTTTTTATATTTATTTTTCTGAAACGAGAATCAAATGCCCAATATATACACAGACCCATCAGCTGGTTTACCCAGGGAACTCACAAGGTGTTAGGAAGCAAAGGAGTCTGAAATTACCCCACATGGTATCATGGACCTATTATGTGTGGGTGCAATAAATAAGACAGATATGATGGTGCCACTGAATACTGAAACTGAATCTCAAACTTGATCCTGAAATGTATTTAACATGAAATATTGTACAGGGAGATGGCTGTGGCCGCAATCGATGGAGGAGGCGGTCAGGTGTGTAGGAAGACAACAACAGGAGTATGATGGACAGCGATCTGACATGGACATAAAACATTCAGACGAAATGTAAACAAGATTAAAGATGTCTAGGATAGTATAAATGATAACTGTAAATGGCAGGTGTACTTTGCTTTTGATGGAGCCATAATTTTCTTTAATGAAAATAATAATAAAATGAATTTTATTGACGCAGTTTACATGGGAATGAATAGGCGCCATTTTGGAATCCTTCGTCCATTTTATAATATTGTAGCGTCAATTGCGTTCGAATTGCCAGAGGATGCATTTGAGGGGTTTCGCAGAGTTTCCCAAGATGCCAGAGGGGTTGAGAGGAGCTGCAAGGAAGCTGGCGGCCGACGCAGGGCTGTCTTCACTTCCCGCGTGCCCGGTGCGGGAGCCCGCGGCTCGGGATGTAAACAGACATGGCGGCGCCCATGTTCCAGTTGCCGCCGCCGCGTAGGTTAAGACGCCTAAGTACTCCGGTAGGTCTGACTGGGAGGCGTTTCATGCTCAATTTGAACTGCTGCCTGACGCTGGTGGATGAACAGTAGAGGAGTCCGGACCCGCACTCCACGTGCGGGTCCGGGAAACGCCACAGGGCCCGCACAGGGGGCGATGTGCAGACCTTAAACAGTTCTTCCCCGCTCCTCCCGCCCCAGCTGTACCAGAAACGGAGGGGCCGTGTCATCACAGGCGGGGGAGCCAAGCCCCACTTCCCCAAGAAGAGCAGACGTCATTGAAGCTTCAAGGACGGCGGTGGTGGTGGGTAGACTCTGTGGCGGGGATTCATGCTATGTCCCTGTGGCCGTGGAGGGGGTGCCGTGTTCGGCCATGGTGGATACCGGTTCATCAGTGACTGTGCTCAGACCAGACGTGTGCCCGGAGTGGATTCGGTTGGAGCCCACTGACGTGCAGCTGCGCACGGCCACAGGGGGGCTGGCCCCGATGAAAGGTACGGGGCTGCTTACAGTGACTTTCGGGGGAAAGGACGTACGTCACCCAGTGTGGGTAGCAGCGGTGCAGGACCCATGTATACTGGGCTTTGACTTTTTGAAGGCCACAGGCTGTCGACTCGATCTGGACGGGGGCACGGCGAGCTTCCGAGGGGGGCCTGTGATCGCTTTGTTGCCCGCTGGCTCAGGTTCGGGGCCGCCCGTGGGGCCCATCTCGCCGGCAGGGTGTGCAGTAGAGCCCGAAGTTAGCGATCCCCTGCCCGTGGTGTCCGTAAACATTCCCATGACATATGTGCCCCAAGCAGCCCCGGCCCAGTCACGACGGCTGGAGGGGGGGGCGTCGCCGCCGACCGTGAGGGAGATATGGATAAAGAACCGGGAGGGTTCCAGGACCGTTTTGGTATGAGGGAGGATGACGAGGGCCGGACTCCCTTGGTGCAGCACGAGATCGACACTGGGGATGCCAGGCCTACCAAGTGTCGGCCGCGTCTTCTCCCTTTGGCACGTCAGGAGGCGTGTGACCAAGTGGTGGAGGACATGCTGCAGGCAGGCGTAATTGAGCCTTGTGACAGTCCTTGGGCGTCCGCTGTCATCATGGTCCCCAAAAAGAACGGCACCTGGCGGCTCTGCCCAGACTACAGGCCGGTGAACGGGGTGACCAAAAATGACTCGTACCCGCTGCACATCGACGAGTCCCTGGGCTTGGTCTCGGGATCGTCCTGGTTCTCTGCCTTGGACCTCCGCAGTGGGTACTACCAGGTGCCCCTCTCCCAAGAAGCAAGACCCAAGACAGCTTTCTGCACGGGCCGGGGTTTGTGGCAGTTCAAAGTCCTTAGTTTTGGACTGTGTAACGCTCCAGCCACCTTCGTCCGCCTGATGGACCGGGTTTTGTCAGGCATCCCCCGCCCACAGTGCCTGGTATACCTGGACGATATTCTGGCACATGGCAGCTCCTTTGACTCCACCCTCGAGTCCCTGCGCCGAGTGCTTGAACGGATCCGTGCAGCGGGCCTGAAGCTGCACCCAGAGAAGTGTCACTTTATTTTGCAGGTAGAGTTCTTGGGGCACACGGTGGGGGGGAAGGGCATCAGCACAATGGAAGCGAAAGTGCAGGCAGTGGCAGACTGGCCCACCCCGGCTAAGCAGAAGCAGCTAAAGAGCTTCCTGGGCCTGGCTTCCTATTACAGGAAGTTTGTACGGGGTATTTCATGCTTGGCTGCTCCTCTTTATAGGCTGCTGTAAAAGGAGGCGAGGGGGCGTTCACCAGCCTTCAGCGTGCCCTGAGCGAGTCCCCCGTGCTGGCCCCAGCTGACCCCTCACTGCCGTTCATGCTGGACACCGATGCTAGTGGGTGGGAGGGGTGCTCTCCCAAGTGGGGCTGTGAAAAGGCAGCCCCTCCTTTTCACGTACATATGTCACTACCCGCAACACGTAAACTGATCAACACACACACGCATTCACACATCTGTTTATGTTAAGTATGACGCACGGTGCCGGCAACCACGTCTCGTCATTAGACATATTGATCACAAACAACACAACCTTTCAGTTACATGCATGTAGACATCCTCGCAATCGGTTAGGTACCAGCCGATATGCTCCATAACCCATTCTCTGCCGTTAACCCATACATTTTGCATGACACAAACAGACACTGACAGCCACACCCACTTCCTGGGTCCCCAAACATTTTGAACCCCGGGAACACGAGCACCTGGAATGCAATCATTGCCTAATTGGGATGCAGTAAAATGACTGTTTGTAAAGGGGGAGACGTTATTTTCTATGTCTAATTATTAATCTATTTAGCATTTTTGCAACAGTGATCTTTTATGATCAAGATTCAAACAGTTAAGATATGTAATGAAGTGTTTGGTTGAATATGATTGCATTATAAAATATAAATGTATTATGGTACTTGGGTCGGTGAACCCCCATGGTAGTTGGTATCTACCATTTTGGGTAATTGGTTGGCTTTATTTAAGCCCGGTATTTTCTGCTTTCGTGGTTGGTGGAGGTGTCATGCCAAATTTGTACCGGCTGCCAAATTTGTACCGGCCTACGTCATCAGTTGTTGACAACTTGACAACTGATTTGATTGCGTTGTCCGTTGCCGGGCAGGTTTCAAAAAACATTCGGCTCATGTTTCCAAAGACGAAATAACATAATACAGATAACGGATCGCTAGATAACACTTGTTTTTACTTTATATTTGTATTGTATTGAATTGTTTAATCGAATTTAGCTAGTAAACTGAGTGTTTAAAGCAGGTTTCAAAAACCATTCGCGCTTATGTTGCCGAACACCAAATAACATAATAAAGATAACGGATCGCTAGATAAAACTTGTTTTTACTTTATATTTGTATTGTATTGAATCGTTTAATCGAATTTAGCTAGTAAACTGAGTGTTTAAAGCAGGTTTCAAAAACCTGTCTCGTCACGCTCAATGAAGGAGTGCAATGAACGAGCATGAAAGTTCGCGATTGTTCAAGAACCTTCCTACGTCATTCGACGCGATCGCCCGTTGCCAGGCAACAGACGATCGCGTTGTCTGTTGCCAGGCAGGTTTGGAATTTGTCAACAACTGTTGACGTAGGCCGGTACAAATTTGGCAGCCGGTACAAATTTGGCATGACAGAGGCATAGAGAGACGGCTTGCTAGTAGGCTGGTACATGTTCATGTTAATGGAACTTTGCACGAGGGCAACTCTCTGGTTGATTTTTGGTTTTGTATGTAAGTATTTTGTTTGGCTTTGCCTTTTCACTTTTTCAAACATGGAAAATAAATCAGTTTTTCACCTAATTTATGCTGCTGGCTGAATTTTTGTGGCCTACTTAAAGATCTTCATTGCGTACTAAACCGCTACATCCCGAAGTGGAAGTGAGTCGGGAGGCTCATTTTCACAGGGGCCTGATGGAGAGAGAGTGGTAGCGTACTTTAGCAGGGCCTTTAACAAGGCGGAGCGGCGCTACTGCGTTACCCGCAGAGATATCTTGGCCGTAGTGCTCTCCATCCGTCACTTCAGGTACTACCTCTGTGGCCTGCCTTTTCTCTAGTGGCTCATGACCTTCAAAGAGCCGGAAGGGCAGGTGGCCAGGAGGTTGGAGGAACTCCTGGCCTACGTCTTCAGAGTGGAACACCTGGCTGAAGCCCGACACGCCAATGCCGACGCACTCTCTCGGCGACTGTTCTGGACACCGTGTGGTTTTATGTTCGTTAAATCCCCTAGTGGCGTTCGATGATAGTGCAGCCTGCTGTAAACAGGAAGTAGCCATTTTGAAGTGTCAGTCTACATGCGGCAGTCAAGCGACGACTCCCAGCTCCACATTCTTGTGCCATCATTCGATCTGATAGCTGTTTCACGCATTGTCTGTAAGTTGTAAGTTAAGTTGTAAGTATATTGACCTAGAAAAACCCTTTATTT
Organism: Gadus chalcogrammus; assembly: GCF_026213295.1. Taxonomy (NCBI): domain Eukaryota; kingdom Metazoa; phylum Chordata; class Actinopteri; order Gadiformes; family Gadidae; genus Gadus; species Gadus chalcogrammus. Next base: position 211,599 of record NC_079434.1, on the reverse strand, counting down.
CCAGCTTTTAGCGAGAATTATGTTAATTTCTCCAAACGTTTATTTTGTACATCTACATGCTATGTTATACCTCATGCTTACCCGTTAGCATCATTAGGCTTTTTGCTAGCCTCTTAATTCATGTTCATTTGTTAGCATGTTCACTTGTTGTTAGCATAGCCTCCATTTTGTGTCCTTTTTATACTTCTTCGGAACTGTAATGCCAACATTTCTTTTTATTCTTGTGTTACAGTTTTACAATCTACGAGCTTCACTAAAAACTCTCAATACAGAATCCCGTTCTCCTTGAGTTATTGAAGTTCATGTTTAACTGACTGGATAGCTGGATGTTCATCTAGTGAGAACAGTACAGTAAAAAGACAGCAATACAACAAGTTGTACACATCGGAGAGCATTCATCCGTCTCAAAGCAGCCATTAGTCACATTTAATCCCAAGATGAGTCAGAAAAGTTCCAAGACTGTCAAGGAGCGAGTAGAAGCCACGCACAGTGAAGCTAACCGGGAAACCCAGTCCCTGAGTACTCGTTCCAGAACAAGTACTTCATCTTCCAGTTCAAAGGCCATTCTTGCCGTCGCAAGAGCGAGAGCAAAAGCCACAGCAGCCGAAGCCAGAGCGTCCTATGCTCAACGGGAGATAGATTTAAAGGTCGAACAAGCCCGCTTAAAAGCCACCTTCGAAGCCCTTCAGGTAGAAAAAGAAAGAGACGCTGCCAATGCTGAAGCGGAAACGTTGGAAGCTGGCTTAGCTGAGAGCGAGCTAGGATCCGCAGCCAGAAAACCCATTCCTCTCTCACCTCAAAAACGCCTACAGCACACTGAGGAATATGTGAGGGAGCAGGCCCGCATCAAGTCAACATCCCTACCCGTTGTGGACGATGTGGAAGGAGAGCCATTTCACTTACCCCAGATTACAGGCCGAAGACAAACTGGGCCTCCACATGATGGTTGTGCCGGACTTCCTGTTAAGGAAGAGCATGGGATGGACACCATGAGGAATCTGCCTTACAGTCAAGAACAAGCTCCCACTCCCTCCAGCCAAACCCCATTTAGGGCACAGTACGACAGAACACCCACCAACCATGATCTCGCCATGTGCCTAGCCCGCAATCAGCTAGTGACATCAGGCATAATCATCTTCGATGATAAACCAGAGAACTATTGGGCTTGGAAATCGTCTTTCGAAAGCGCCACCGCTGGTTTAGACCTAACCGCAGGAGAAGAGCTCGACCTTCTCAGTAAATGGCTCGGCCAAGAGTCTTCGCAGCACGTTCGCAGGATCAAGGCAGTCAACATCAGACGCCCACAAACTAGCCTCGACATGGCTTGGGAGAGGCTGGAAGAGATGTACGGCTCACCCGAAGCCATCGAGCGAGCCCTTTTCTCTAAGCTAGAGCATTTTCCAAAGTTGACTAACAAAGAACCGCAAAAGCTCTGCGAACTTGGAGACCTGTTGATGGAGGTCGAAGCAGCGAAGCTAGACGGCTACCTACCTGGTCTATCATACCTGGACACATCCAAGCATCGCAGAAAAGCTACCATATAATCTGCAAGAAAAATGGATGTCGTTCGGGTCAAAATACAAACGCAGCAAGAACGTCAGCTTTCCTCCATTCACTGTGTTCGTTGAGTTTGTGTGCACAGAAGCTAAAACACGTACTGATCCCAGCTTCAACTACCCTGTGTCTCAAACACCACCAGATAGAAGAGAGAAGTCAGACAGGTTTACAAAAGCATTTGCATCTGTCAATAAGACAACCGTGACCCCATCTAACCAGTATGGAGGCGAGAATGAATCTGTTGATCACAGTAAGCTTTGCTTCACCCACCGGAAGCCCCATCCGTGCAGAGGCTTCAGGGAGAAGACCCTCAACTTCTCAAAAATAAATCCATATGCTTCAGATGCTGTTCAACCACAGACCATTTCGCAAAAGACTGCAAGGCGGAAGTGCAATGCGGAGTGTGCCAGAGCGATCGTCATCCGTCAGCTCTCCATCCAGGTCCTGCACCATGGTCTTCCAGGCGCTTCCCGTCCTCTCCAGAGAACGGCGGGGAGGGAGACAGGGTCGAACCTCAGGACGTTACTGCAACATGCACCAAGGTATGCGGACAAGGAGTGAGCGCAAGAGCATGCTCTAAGATATGTCTCGTCAATGTTTTCCCAGATGGACACCGCGACAAATCTAAGCGGGTCTATGCTATACTTGATGAGCAGAGCAACAGATCTCTGGCGAGATCAGAGTTCTTCGACGCCTTCAATATTCAAGGTGGGGAGTTTCCATACAAGCTGAAAACATGCGCAGGACTCAAAGAGACAGCTGGAAGAAGGGCCCATGGTACCCACCACTACCCACCCTTCTTGAATGTAACCAGATTCCCGACAACCGATCAGAGATTCCGACTCCCGACGCAGCGTATCACCAGGCTCACCTGAGGAAGATCGCGAATGAGATACCACCTTTAGATCCGCAAGCAGAGATACTCTTGTTGCTCGGCAGGGACATCCTGAGAGTCCATAAAATCGGGAAACAAATCAATGGGCCTCACAACGCTCCATTCCCTCAGAGGTTGGACATTGGATGGGTAGTAGTCGGCGAAGTCTGCCTCGGGGGGGCCCACAAGCCATCTGAGGTGAGCACCCTCAAGACTACCATATTGGAAAATGGTCGCCCAAGCTACCTGCAGCCCTGCACCAGTCAAGTGCAGGTAAAAGAAAGATTTGAACACAACCCTATCTATCAAGCGTTGCCAGTGGTTTCCTCAGACGATTCACTGTCAACGGCGGAGGAGGAGAACCTGGGTCAATTCATCTTTCAGCGTACTACCAGGGATCACAAACTCGCCCCCTCCATAGACGACATGAGGTTTCTGCACATCATGGACAGCGAGGTCCATCAGAACGACTCCAACAGCTGGGTTGCACCTTTGCCATTTAAGACACCCAGACAAAGGCTACCAAACAACAGAGACTGTGCTTTTAATCGTCTCGTCTCACTCCACCGGACCTTGGAGAAGCGCCCCCAGATGAAGGCACACTTCCTGGAATTCATGGAGAAACTTTTCAAGAACGAGCATTCAGAGGAAGCCCCTCCATTACAGGATGGCCAAGAAGTCTGGTATCTCCCCTCTTTTGGAGTCTACCATCCGAAGAAGCCGGAGCAGATCCGTGTCGTTTTTGACTCCAGTGCAGCCTATCAAGGGGTCTCCCTAAACTACGTGCTTCTCCGTACACGTCTTCGGGAATAGCCCCTCCCTAGCCGTCGCCATCTACGGTCTAAGGTGGGCAGCGAGGGAAGAAGAAGATGACTTTGGCAGCGACGCAAGAAGGGTAATCGAGAGAGAGTTCTACGTCGACGACTTGCTGAACTCATGCCCCACCGAAGCGGAGGCCATCAGTATCCTCAAGCGAGCTCAACAAATGCTTGCAGCCTCCAACCTAAGGTTACACAAAGTGGCCTCAAACCGACAAGCCGTAGTCAATGCTTTTAGCCTTGAAGACCGGGCCAAAGACGTTGAAGATCGTGATTTCTTCACAGACGATATACCACTGCAACGGACACTGGGAGTGTCATGGAACATAACGGCAGACATGTTCGTGCTCCAAGTTGCCGCCGAACAGAAACCCTTCACCCGGCGAGGAGTGCTATCAACAGTGAATAGCATATACGACCCCCTCGGCTTCCTTACCCCAGTAACAATACAAGGAAGGCTGCTCCTCCGGGAACTCTCTACACAAGCCGAAGATTGGGACTCACCGCTTCCTAAGTACATGGAAGCAGTGTGGGACAGTTGGAGGGCCTCTCTCCAGGACCTCAAACATCTCAAAATTCCGCGAGCTTACACGTCTACTTCAACCAGCAATGCTCAGCTCAGGGAGCTATGCATCTTCGCAGATGCATCAGTGAAGGCAGTTTCAGCCGTGGCCTACATCAAGGTAACCAACCACGCTGGTAACGTAGAAGTCGGCTTCGTCTTCGGAAAGGCCAGGCTCGCCCTAAAACCGGACCTTTCTATTCCTCGACTGGAACTCTGTGCCGCAGTGCTTGCCGTCGAGATAGCGGATATGATACTGGAAGAAATGGATCTGAAGTTCGACAGCGTTAAGTACTACACCGACAGTAAGGTGGTACTTGGCTACATCCACAATCGTTCCAGAAGGTTCTACGTTTACGTGAACAGGGTTCAGCAAATTCACCAGTCCTCTACTCCAGAACAGTGGCAGCATGTTTCCACCGATCACAACCCAGCACTCCATGGTTCTAGATCCGTACCAGCATTGCTTCTGGGGAGTACAACATGGCTCACAGGACCAGCCTTTATTTGGAAACAATCCCTACTCGAACCAGCACCTGAAGACACCTACGCCCACAAGTTGTTGTTCACATCACTAATGTCACTAAGGACATTCTGAACACGACACGTTTCGAGCACTTCTCTGACTTTAATACTCTCATTAAGGCAGTAGGACACCTACTTCACATTGCCCGGTCCTTCACTCAAGCTCGACAAGGAGACAACTGCCATGGGTGGCACATCTGCCGCAAGATTCCGACAGAGGAGGAGTTGGAGAAAGCTAAGGAACTAGTTATCAAGAGTGTGCAACATGAGTGCTACTCGGAAGAGCTAACGTGCATCGAAACATCACTCAACCTTCCTCTCTCCAGCGGTCTGCGGAAGCTGCACCCTTTCCTTGACAGCACTGGAATCCTGAGAGTCGGAGGTCGCATCACACAGGCAAAGTTAACCACAGATGAAACCAACCCCATCATCGTTCCAGGCCGCCACCATCTGGGAACCCTCATTGTGCGTCATCACCACCAGGCCGTGAAGCATCAAGGCTGGCATTTTACTGGGGGTGCCATCAGAGCATCTGGAATATGGCTGGTTGGAGCTAAACGAAGCATCAGTGGTCTGCTCTTCAAATGTGTGACCTGCAGGAGGCTCCGCGGGAAAACAGAGCACCAACAGATGTCAGACCTGCCAGCCGAGCGACTACAGGTGGCACCACCTTTTTCCTATGTGGGAGTCGATGTTTTCGGGCCTTGGGAGGTGCTTTCCCGCCGCACCAGAGGAGGGCATGCCAACAGTAAACGTTGGGCTGTGTTGTTCTCGTGTATGTGCATACGAGCCGTGCACATCGAGATCATCGAAACTATGAGTGCGAGCAGCTTCATTAATACACTCAGAAGGTTTTTCGCTATCAGAGGACCTGCAAAGCAAACCTCACTCGTCTCATATGGGCGGTGTGTGGGAGCGGATGGTCGGAGTTTCATATGAAGGTATTATTGTAGCAAAGGTCTTTAGCGCCTGTAACCGCAGAATTTGAATGCGTACACTAAAGTCACAGTAAATTTGTTGTATATATTTATTTTGCAAGTGTACTCGAAAGTCACAAATGTGTAACAGTACATTTGTAGTCGTAAATATTTTTTATACCATTGTAAACACAAAATAGGGTCTACGAGTACGCAAATCTGTGTTACAGGTGCACAAATCCTTTTGCTACAATTATTGCAGCGCAGTTGGTGCAAAACACATTCGCACACCCGTGTTTCATAATCTGAGAACATGCCCAAAAGGTGTGCATTCGTAAACCCAAATTTGAACTAATGCATCAGAAGATGCACATCTGTGAAAACTTTCCTCACAAATAAAATTATAAAGAACACTATGTTAATTCAGCATTTTAATGAGCGAACACAAATCCATTTTACAACTGCTCGAATCTGCTCCTGCAAGTCTTAGCTGTGGGTTTTTTTGCAGGAAATCCAATGAAATTTTTCCAATTTCATTGGATTTCCTAATCCAATGAAAATCGCCGGCAGGGATGCATTTCTCAAATTACACTGGGACCAGTGACGGCTGGTGGTGATTTTGGGTGGGTGGGCTAAAGAATGCATTACATTTATCAATACTTCACAGGGCTCCAGACGCCATGAGGTCCCCTTTATATCTCTGTTCATAACTTTCATATAATGTGAATGATTTTTAAACAAGATTAAGGTGTAGAGAAAGGCATGTCTTTATTTGAAGCACAATTATAAATAAAAAGAAAAATAAGGTGTTTAAAGTGCTTCACTGAGCTGAAATTGAACATTTCGAACTAAGCCATTAAGCAAAATAAAACTTTTTTTGTGCTTAAAGTATTACACAATTAAAATGTTGACTGGTCTCACTTTGCGCAAAATGCGGCTGTAGACGATCACACACTCTTTGGTAGAGACGTCTGTGTCGCCGTCAATCATGAAGGACATGTAGGCCTATGTGGCGTTTCCGACGTCCGCAGCTGTCTTTTGCTTTAAGGTGTTGCATTAACATTTCTGAATGTATGTTATGGTGTTACGGCCTCCACATAACTGAATAAGATACCCAGTGGCTCGAATTGGAGACCCCAACATAAAGGAAGGACACCATGAAATAAGATGTTTTAACGGGTTTTATTAACCAAATGAAACCATAGCTGAAATGCAGTATGAATACTTTACCAAATAAAGAAGTCTGCAAACCAAAAGGGACCTGGAGATGCCGGACAAACTCAGCAAAATGGAGGGGGGACCAGGCCACCCCCTATAGGGACGTCGAGGCTGGCCCCCCTCCCTGCCTGACAAAACCAAGTCATAAACTAAGAACTAAACGGAAAAGTAGGACCGCCGGCCATCCCCAGGCCTAGATCAAAGATTACAGAAAGAAAAGGCTATTTAACAACTCGCACTGGGGGACAAAGGTGTTGCCGGGTCTGTGTCCCAAGCAACTGACTTTGCTGGCTTTATACAGCAGGCTGGTAATTGGGCGGTAGCGATCCCAGATTTGCTGCAGGTGTGTCAGCCTGAGTGCCAGCCTGATGAGATAGAAAAGACATGGGGTTTAGGCACAGCACAGTGAATGTCTGAGTGAGTGAGTCATGGCCACACGCAACACCCCCACCCTATGATGGCGAATACCGGGATTGCAACGCGAGGTCATTCACTCATCAGAAAAAGAGCGTGACAATGTGTCGGCCAGGACATTATCCTTTCCACGGACATACGTGACCTCCACATTGAAATACTGCTAGAATATTGACCACCTCATTAACCTTCGGTTTGTGTTCCGCATCTGGTTCAGAAAAACAAGAGACTGAACCAAATTTGGAAGACAACAATGAAGATTAGAAAGCATACATCACTGGACATCCCTACAATATCCTCTTGGTCATCCTGAGATTCAGGGGGAGGAACACTGACGTTGCTAGACAGCGCCAGAGTTACCTTGTCACCATCAGCAATTCCCACACTGGACAGCTCCAGTGCCCCACTGACCTCTGGACCATCAGAAGGGGTGGAAACAGACTGAGACTCCCTGTCAAAATAAGGCTTCAACATATTAATATGACACAGCCTACTACGCCGTCGACGTTCAGGGGTGTTGATGATGTAGTCTCGATCGCCCACCTTCCTCTTGACTAGGTAAGGGCCGCTATAACGCGCCTGCAGAGAAGAGCCAGGAATAGGCAATAGAACCAGCACTTTATCGCCGGGACGAAAACTCCTGCTTCTGGCACCCTTGTCAAACCATCTCTTCATTTTGCCCTGTGCAACACGCTCAAACGGTTCACCAATAGCAGGAATTGGATAAAGTGGATCTGGAGGGATGGCTTGGGTTTTAGCAACCTGGCAAACATGACAAGTTTTACAATGGTGACGCACGTCACCTTTTAGCCCTGGCCAGAAAGAGTACCGCAAGATACGATCAAAAGTCTTATTAATTCCTAGGTGACCAGAAAGTGGATTATCATGTGCTCGTTTCAAAATCTCACTTCGATATGTTCGAGGAATAACGATCTGTTCCACCACCCCCCAACTATCATCGCCACCTAACTTTGGAGGTGTCCACCTACGCATGAGCACGTTACCTTTTAGGAAAAACCCTGTTGACATATCATCTAACGCATCTCCTGAAATCACACAGTCAAAGAGAGGAGCTAGTGATACGTCCCGCTTTTGATCGGCAACTAGCCGCTCACGTGACATGCAAACCTTTGAGTCAAGTTGAGGCAAAACGGAACGGGCAGGGACCTCTGGAGAGGCGGTTGGGGAAACTGAACAGTCAACCAGAAAACTGTCGGACAGTTCCACCTCAGCCTCCAGTTTTTGACACTCGGCCATTGCCCGCGTCACGGCACAGACAGAAAACACTTTGGGAAATTTCAATGCCAAATCGTCAGAGTGTTCTGGCAGAGGAACAGCAATTACCTCTGGATTAATGAGCATTTTACCACCAGCCAAATCATTACCCAAGAGCAGAGTCACCCCCTCGATTGGGAGTTGCGCACAGATCCCCACCTTAACGCACCCCTTGATCAAATCTGACTCAAGATAGATGTTGTGAAGCGGCAGGCCCACATCTCGCATATCAAACCCTCTAACGAGCACATCTGACTCAACAGCAGATATATCTGAAAATGGCAACACATGCTCCAAGATTACAGATTGGTTGGACGCAGTGTCCCTGATGATATTAACTGGTACCTTAGAGTCCCCCTCTGTCAAAGAGACAAAACCCTTCATTAAAAAGGGCTGGAATTCAGGGTCAGGAGTGCGCACCGGCTCTGTTGAAGCTGAACTCAAAGACTCACTTTTAATTAACACAACAGATTTCGGTGGTTGAGACTTGTTCTTAAGAGTAAAGCATTTGTTAATGGTGTGACCTATTTTCTTACAATAACTGCAAGTTGGCCTCTCCTTCACACCCTCCCCACTGTCTGACTTTTCAAGCTTCTCTTCACCCTCCCGCTTAATAAATGGAACATAGGTTCCTACTGGAACATTGTCTGAGTGAGAAGAGCTAGATTTGCGCCATGATGAGTAAGAACTATGCTCCGACACAGGAGTCCTCTCAAAACTGTCCCTGTGGGTGAGCACATACTCATCCGCAAGGACAGTCGCAGCTGCCAGTGTCAAAGCTTTTTGCTCATTAATATAGGTTGCCAGCCTATCTGATAAACAGTTCTTAAACTCTTCTAGCAGGATGAGCTCACGTAACTGTTCGAACTCCGCTACCTTAGATGCATGACACCAGCGGTCAAACAGAGCCTCTTTCTCCCGACCAAACTCAGAAAAGGTGTGATCGTCTAACTTCTTATACCGGCGAAACTTTTGCCTATAGGCTTCAGGCACCAATTCAAATGCCCTAAGCACGGCAGCCTTGACTTTGTCATAGTCAAGACTGTCAGCTGGTGACAACGATGTATACGCCTCCTGGGCTTTCCCAGTAAACACACATTGCAAAAGTAACGGCCAAACATTTTTGGGCCATTTCAAAGTGTCAGCCGTGCGCTCGAACAGAATGAAGTATTTATCAACATCTTTACCATTAAATGGAGGAATCATACGAATGCACTTGTTAACGTCAAAATCAGCTTGTGCACCACTGCCATGTCGTGGGGGAGGGGCCTGGTTTAGCTCTAGCTCTTTTAAGCGTATTTCTCGTTTAGTCTGCTCCTCCAATTCCATTTGTTTAAACCTGAACTCCAGCTCTTTAAGCCTGGCTGCCGCCTCCCTCTCATTAGTTTTGTCCTGCAACTCTAGCCGCCGCAGCTCTAACTCCAATTCCAACCTTCTAATGCTTTGATCAGGGAAGGCCTGTTTTGTTGGCGAAAGGGCCATGCCAGGGTCAGGCAACATGCCTTCCTCAAACAATGCAGTCCATAATTCATGTTTTATCGCTTTCTTTGCTTTTGTCTTCGAGACTATGATGCTATAATGATCAGCAATAGAAGTCAAATTATCTTTAGTGCATTTATGAAACACCTCAAGCGAAGGCTGCTTAACAAACTCTTCCAAAATAAACTCCATCCTGAACTATGGCCACTAAGTTATTTGTACTGAAAAAAATATCGCAAAGCGAAAAAGAAACAAGCGCATCAAAAATTGCAAAAGCAATACAGGTTTTAAGGCAAACAGCCACCACCTTAACGCTTGTACAAATACAAATAAGGCAAAAAAGCCAACGCCCGATGAGACAGACCAGCAATGACAAACACTGCCCAACACAGCATTACCTAACTGGTGTCCTAATAAGGGGTGTGCCCAAATTAAGGTCTACCAACGCAAATGACAAACCAGAAACTCAGTAAAGATTACCTATAACTAATACTGAAATAAAGTACCGATATATCTTGCAAACAAAAGATAGACTAATCAATTTAATTAATTAAGGTGGACAAAATAAATCCAAACCTTCAAAATTCCAAATGTGCACACCCACAAAATTTACCAAATTTCAATTAAAGTTAGGGAAAGAGAGAAAAATACATTGAAGGACATTTGCGGCATGTTAATGAAATACTTTGGGGGGAATTCACTTGAACTAAGTAATTTCATTTAACATAATGTAGGATACCCTCTTCACTTCTCCAGAAAGAAACGTATCCCGCGCTGAGTATGCTGCGATCTTTATAGCTCCATGGCTGGCACGCGGTGGGTCCCAGTGTAATTTGAGAAATGCATCCCTGCCGGCGATTTTCATTGGATTAGGAAATTATAGGCGGGACTATTTTGTCCCGCTCACGGACGCTTTGTCATCTACGGATACGAATACTTTTGCTACACATTTACCACCTAGACGTGGTGCAAAAAAACCTGCAAAAAAAACCACAGCTGAAACTTGCAGGAGCAGATTCGAGCAGTTGTAAAATGGTTTTGTGCTCGCTCATTAAAATGCTGAATTAACATAGCGTTCACAGATGTGCAATTTCTGATGCATTAGTTCAAATTTGGGTTTACGAATGCACACCTTTTGGGCATGTTCTCAGATTATGAAACACGGGTGTGCGAATGTGTTTTGCACCCACTGCGCTGCAATAATTGTAGCAAAAGGATTTGTGCACCTGTAACACAGATTTGCGCACTCGTAGACCCTATTTTGTGTTTACAATGGTATAAAAAATATTTACGACTACAAATGTACTGTTACACATTTGTGACTTTAGAGTACACATGCAAAATAAATATATACGACTTCAAATTTACTGTGACTTTAGTGTACGCATTCAAATTCTGCAGTTACAGGTGCTAAAGACTTTTGCTACAATAATACCTTCATAGTTTCATGTCGCATCCTGGACTGCATGCTTCTTGAAGAGAAGTCACGTTTAACTCATGAAGTCCTGACAACCCTCATGGCTGAAGTCAGCGCCATCATCAATGCAAGGCCTCTCATTCCTGTATCTTCTGATTCAGAATCTCCTGTCATCCTTTCTCCCCTGGTACTCCTGACCCAGAAAACTGGAGCTCTTCCACCTCCACCTGGCGACTTCAAGAAAGGAGAACTTCTCAAGGAAGAGTGGAAGCGAGTCCAGAGTTTGGCAGACACATTTTGGACTAGGTGGCGCCGGGAGTATTTGAGCACCCTACAGACCCGGCGGAAATGGGTAGACAAGAGGCCTAACCTCAAGCAAGGAGACGTGGTCTTAATGAAAGATTCTCAAGCGAAGAGGAATGACTGGCCCATGGCCATCATCACAAAGACCCTTCCGAGCCAGGATGGGTTGGTAAGGAAAGTGGAACTCCGCGTGAACAAAGAAGGCAAGCCAAAGGTTTACTCTAGACCTGTTACGGAGGTGGTCCTTCTTCTGTCTCCGGAAGATTCTTTAGGTTAGTAGGAGTTATATGGAGTATTTTCAAAGACCCCAGGCGGGGAGTGTTCTGGACACCGTGTGGTTTTATGTTCGTTAAATCCCCTAGTGGTGTTCGATGATAGTGCAGCCTGCTGTAAACAGGAAGTAGCCATTTTGAAGTGTCAGCCTACATGCGGCAGTCAAGCGACGACTCCCAGCTCCACATTCTTGTGCCATCATTCGATCTGATAGCTGTTTCACGCATTGTCTGTAAGTTGTAAGTTAAGTTGTAAGTATATTGACCTAGAAAAACCCTTTATTTCCAGCTTTTAGCGAGAATTATGTTAATTTCTCTAAACGTTTATTTTGTACATCTACATGCTATGTTATACCTCATGCTTACCCGTTAGCATCATTATGCTTTTTGCTAGCCTCTTAATTCATGTTCATTTGTTAGCATGTTCACTTGTTGTTAGCATAGCCTCCATTTTGTGTCCTTTTTTTATACTTCTTCGGAACTGTAATGCCAACATTTCTTTTTATTCTTGTGTTACAGTTTTACAATCTACGAGCTTCACTAAAAACTCTCAATACAGATCCCGTTCTCCTTGAGTTATTGAAGTTCATGTTTAACTGACTGGATAGCTGGATGTTCATCTAGTGAGAACAGTACAGCGACCCTGCGCTGCCGAGGGGTGTCGCTGCTGAGGCTTCGGTTTTGCACTGGCTCTGATTTGTTTCTTGGTAAGACCATTACTTTGAGCTTCAGGAATTGGCAAGGTTTGCAGAGACGGCCCATCGCCCACACTTCTTGGAGTTGCTACTTGGAGTTGCCTATTGATTATGACAATTACCCGGATTTCAGACATGAAATGAACAAAGTATTGGAGAGTGGTGTGTGGGCAATGGACATAGTTTAGTTGATTCAGCTGCCGTCAGCAGCCTCCTGTAATATGTAAATATGCAAGATGTAAATATGAAATTATATAATGTACTGATGTATTAATGTAATGAGATTTAATTGACATATTTTGCTATGTTGGATTATGTAAATATGTAATAATATAATGAACTATTGTATTAATGTGATGTATTAAAGTTATCACCACCAATACATCGTTTAGCCGTTTCAGCCGCCATCAGCAGCTTAAGTTGTTTATTAAAGGTCCCATGACATGCTATTTTATGTATTCTTTAATATAGGTATTAGTGGGCAACTAACACAGTGTTCAAAGACATTCCCGAAATTCAGCCGTGGTGCAGAGTTACAGCCACTCCGAGCCAGTCGCACATTGAGCTTCCCCCAAATGCGCTGTTTTGGTGTCTTTAGCTATAATGCAAATGAGGAGGAGCGAGGCGGGTCAAGGAGGAGGGTGGGGGTGTGGCCCTGAGCAGCTTACAGCCATGGTACCATGCGCTCTGTTTACAGTGGATGTATCGCAATGGCGAGGCGCACACAGCCTTTAGCCGTGTTCTGTAAATATTCTAGAACACACGGGAGTCCTGGAGCTTTATATCTAAATATTATCATATAGCCTACATAGATATCTATATCATATAATATATATTATCACGGGCAAAAGCTGTGTGAGCCGATATTATGAATCTCAAACGACCGCGTTGGGTTCTCCGACGTTCCTGGTTCTTCAACGTCCACATCAATGTGAAGTAGACTGAACCGCGACAAGGAGGAGAAAGGGATCGTTGCCGGGCAGCGCTTAGGCACCTCCGCCTCTGGTCCCTCAGCGGGGCTCAAGCGGGAGACATTCGCCGCCAACAATCCCTTTCTCCTCCATGTCGTGGTTCATGTTCTTGAGGGAGTCAAAGCCAAAGTTCCTTCCCCCCAATTCATTCTCAACCTTGGCTGAGATAACCCCCAATACGAGTCTCGTTGTAGACATACCAGAGACGAGAGTCCGCCGTGTTATGCGCCATAACACCAAAAGCAGAACGGTTATCCAAATAACAAGGAAGTGTACAACACTTGCGTTACAGTCCTGGAGCTCTATATATAAATAATATCATATAATACATAGATATCTATATCATATAATACATATTATCACGGCCAAAAGCTGTGTGCGCCTCCAGACGATATTATGAATCACAAACGACTTTGTCGGGTTCTGCAACGTCTCTGGTTCTTCCACTTTCACATCAACCTGAAGTCGACTGAATCGCGCGCTGCCGGCTGCCCGCTGCCGGGCGATGGTGCCTCGCGGCAACCGGCGGCATGCCGCAGTTCATGTACTTCAGCGAGTCAAAGCCAAAGTTCCGATCCCCCAATTCCTTCTCAACCATGGCTCAGATAACCCCCACAACAGTCTCGTTGTGGAAATACAAGACACGTCAAAGAACCGACAAGAAACACTTGCGTTACAGTGTGTGTATTCACACACAAACATGTGGCGCGCTCGCACGGTCGAGTCTCATTGGCGGGCCAACGTCTCTGGGCGGGCCAGGCAGAGTAAGGGGAGGAGCATGATGACTTTTAGGACGTCATCATGCTTGATGACGTCCTAAACACAGACATTCCAAATCAGCGCACTTGAGCCTCCGTTTTTTCAAAGGCGAGCAGAACAGCTAATGCTCATTTTACACCGAACGCAAGTTTTAGCCACTGGGGGACCATAGGCAGGCTAGGGGAACTCATATTTATGTTAGAAAACCTCATAAAGTGAGATTTTCATGTCATGGGACATTTAAAGCTGTTTTATGGGAAGATATTAAAACTGTTAATTTAATTGTGGCTAACTGTTTAGTTATATCCCAATAATCAACATTATTAGTCTGACGCATGATTAAGTATAATATATTAAGTATAATGTTTAGATCAAATATATTTCTTTTTGCAGTAGAATTGTCATCTAAATGTTAAAGACACTACAACGGTTGGAGAAAAAGGGTTAAGACATATATTGTTAGGCTTGTATTGTTGCAGAACCAGTTAAAGCCTACTCTAGTTACAGATAGGTACAAGTTAAGTTTTGCTAAATGAGCTGCAGTAGGCCTAATGCTGAATTAGGCCTACTGCAGCTCATCTAGCACAAACAACTACCCCTGCTTTTAATCTACTGTCTTGTACACGTCGTTAGTTAATTCAAGGCCATGCTCAGACATAAGACCTGTTGCATATTCTTGAAGAAAGTTGTCCAATCCCGGGTTGCTTTACTTTAACTCACTTTATTTGTTATAAAGTCGGCATTTTTCGGCATGGTAAATGGAGACTACGGAGGGAATTGTATCTAACGCGTGTGAGATACGGTGATCTACGGTGATCTACTTCAAGCCCCCCGGGCTTAGGCCCGGGTGGCTTTCTGCGCCGTCTACCTATTGATCTCTGCCGCTCTCTACCTCTAGTCCACAGGTAGAGACCGTCAAGTGGGCGTGGACTAGTGGGCGTGGCCGGGGTAACGTAATGGCTTCGGCTTCTTCAGGTGATGCCTTCTGTGGTGGAGCAGCCTTCAATAAGGTCTTGCTCCCCTTGTGGCTATGTATAGTATTTACGGCTTATATGTTTGGTCCTGCTTCATTGGGTCTATGTGTGGGTAGCTTAGATTCTTAAAATACGTAACAGACCCCACACAAATGTAAAACACATCATCACATGAGAAGTCTTTGTAAACAAACTCCCCCAAGCAGGCCTCGATCTTCTCCAGACTTGGGCGATACAGGTAGTCCGTGGCCCCGTAGAGTTGAGGCACTGCATGATGATGGATGGACAGCCATGAGGACTTCGTGAGTTGTGCACTTGACGCATCCTGTGCTCATTCCAGGCGAATGCGACCTCCTCCAGTTCTTCCCGATAAGATAAGGCTCAAAGTCAATACAAATGAAATGCAATGAATTGCATGAAAAAACTTTCCTACAGACAGAAAGCAATGTGTGGTTCTAGCATTTAACTTTTTTGGTAAAGTAAAAAATCAATAGTATAGTGTAACAATAAAAATAAAATAATACAAATAATAATAGCCCACAGACAAAAATAAAGCAGTGAATAGTGAAACTTACCTGAATTGTGTAAAGAAAACAGAACTGGACCAATGACTTGTCCAGGAAGGTGTCAGCGAAGTATCCATTCCATTTCAATTTATCGAAAAAGTCCATCCAAAACTCGTTATCCTCGGCGACTTCAACATCCTGCCAGAGAAGTTGCACTCACCTGAACTAACCAACTTTTTCGCCACCTTTGACTTAACACTATCCCCTTCTCCTCCCACACATAGGGCCGGGAACCAGCTTGACCTAATATTCACCAGGTCCTGCGGCACCTCTGCTCTCTCCGTTACCCCGCTCCCCGTGTCTGACAATCACTTTGTTGATTTTTCACTCCCCTTGAAATCCTCTCCCCCCCTCCTCTCTAGTCCCCACATTGTCACCACTCACATTGTCAGCACTCGCCGTGCCCTTTCTCCCTCTACGTTTGGCTCTACTGTTCTGTCTTCACTACCTTCTATCGAAAGATTCTCTCAACTATCTACAGATGAATCTTCAGAAACTCTGCTATCCTCCCTCTCCCCCTCCTTGGATTCCCTCTGTCCCTTCCACTCCAGACCAGCGCGATCCTCCCCCCCTCTCCTTGGCTGTCCCATGCTCTGCGAACTTGTAGAACAAAGTTGCGAGCAGCTGAGAGGAAATAGAAGAGATCAAACTGTCCTAATGGTCTATCTCACTATCTTTCCTTCTTTCAGATTTCACCTCGTGTGTCAACAACCAAATCTGCCTTGTACCGGAACAAAATCAACTACTCTGCCTCAAACCCCAGGAAACTGTTTTCCCTGTTCTCGTCCCTCCTCAACCCTCCCTCACCCCCACCTCCTTCCTGCCTCACTGCTGAGGACATTGTTACCTCATTTACCCAGAAAGTGAAGGACATTAGCTCCTCTCTTATCCCTGCCTCCATTCTCCCTCCTCCCATCCCCTCTTCTGCCTTTACCCAATTTAGCCCCCTGACCTCTTAAGAGTAATAATAACATCTAACCATGCCACCACCTGCCCCCTTGACGCTATCCCCTCCTCTCTCCTCCAGGATGTCTCAAGCGACATCCTGCCATTTCTCACCTCAATTATCAACTCCTCCCTCACTTCAGGCATTGTTCCAGCGTCTTTCAAGACTGCCAGAATAAAGACTCTCCTCAAAAAAACAACTCTTAATACCACCGACATCCAGAACGACAGACCGGTTTCTCTTCTTTCATTCCTGTCTAAAACACTGGTCACACTCATTCTCCTCGATCTGTCCGCAGCATTTGACACAGTGAACCACCAGATCCTCCTTGCCACTCTTGCCGAACTTGGCATCGCTGAATCTGCTCTTTCCTGGTTCACATCCTACTTGACGAACCGCACCTATCAAGTGACATGGAATGGCTCCTTGTCCAAACCTTGCACGCTTGAAACTGGTGTCCCTCAAGGCTCTGTACTGGGGCCTTTTCTGTTCTCCCTCTATACCAGATATCTGGGCTCGGTAATTGCAACACAGCTTTTCCTATCACTGCTATGCTGACGACACTCAGCTATTTCTCTTTTTCCCCTCATCTGATAAAGCCCTGATTGCAACAAGCATATCGGAATGTCTGGCGGACGTCAGCACCTGGACAACTGCCCATCACTTGAGGCTTAACCTCAACAAAACCGAGCTCCTCCTAATCCCAGAGAAAGATTGCCCACACATGGACTTACTGGTCACCGTTGAGAACATCACTGTATCTCCTTCTCAAACTGCCAGAAACCTCGGTGTGGTATTGGACAATTAGTTATGCTGCACCGCAAACATCACTGCGGTGGCCCGATCCTGCAGATTTGCACTTTACAACATCCGCAGAATCCGACCCTTCCTCGCAAGGGAAGCAGCTCAGCTTTTAGTCCAATCCCTGGTCATCTCCCGCCTCGACTACTGCAACTCACTCCTGGCTGGACTTCCTGCCTCTGCGATTAAACCTTTGCAGTGCATCCAGAATGCGGCAGCGCGCCTCGCATGGGTGGATTACTGCACGGGCACACCGGGCACATGCCCAGGGGCCCAAGGGCTCAGGGGGGCCCTTGGGCCCCCCTGAGCCGCCCCACAAGTTACTAACAGTGGGGTCCACGGCCCCACTGTTAGTAACTGAAGTAGACTGAGCCGCCCCACAAGTTACTAACAGTGGGGCCCTGGGCCCCACCGTTAGTAACTTTTAATGTTGCATTGTCGAAGCAATCAGTAGAGAAATGCAAAAATTCAAGCGAAAAAAGCAATAGTAGGCCTATTACTACTAATAGGCCTAAATTATAAATAAATAAGTAAATTAATTAATAAAAAGATCAATGAGGGGCACTATTTCAGTTTGTGAATTTGAGACCGGTCACGAACAAGTCACTGTCATTTAAACATGGAGCAACGGCGAACTCTAAGTGGAGCGTTGAAGCAATGAATTTATTCAGTTCAGATCATTTAACAAGCCTGGAGGTGATGCAACCCCAAAAGGACTGCTACGAATTATACTCGATTGTGGACTGCAATCTATGTTTCCAAATGTGTAGGCCTATGTAGTACTACGGCTTTTTCTGACTCTGCCCGTCAGTAATTGCGAAGGGGAGCGGTCATTCTCTCTTCTGTCCAGGATAAAAAATGAACTGATGACGAAAATGTCACAAAAACGCCTCAAGGCACTTTCTCTCATGGCAATTGAGAGCGCCCTTACCAATGCACTGGACTTTGATGATATCGTGGAGGATTTTGCACGGAACAGAGCCCGGAGAAAATGCATTTCATAGGTGAAATGCATTACTGTCAATTAATGTAAGGAACTCTTCGTATTGAGTTGCTTTAAGTCGTTTTTATTTGTGGTTGAAAGCTGTGCATTCGAAATTCGTTCAAATCGCCAAAAATTTCATAAATTATATATATTTTTTATCATGTTTTGGTTAAATAAAGATGCATTTATTTGTATAATTATTGTGAGGTTGCCTTTCCTGTGCTACAAATCCTGCTGAGTTGCAGGTATAGGCCAATGACTTATTATCGCCAATAAGTGTGTGTATTCTGGGTGCGTGTGTTTATGTTGGAAGGGGGGGGGGGGGGCCTGCGGAGTCCACGTGCCCAGGGGCCCGATATGTCATAATCCGTCTAAGTTCTCCCATGTGACCCCCCTCTTCCGGGACCTCCACTGGCTCCCTGTAGTAGCTCGCATCAAATTTAAGACGATGGTACTGGCATACAAGGCAGTCAATGGAACTGCCCCTGCCTACCTCCAAGCATTGCTAAAGCCACACACCCCAGCTCGATCCCTCCGCTCAACTACCTCAGCTGGACGTCTGGTACCGCCATTGCTAAGAGCTAGCAAAGGCCGTTCAGCAAAGTCACAACTTTTCTCGGTTTTGGGACCTCAGTGGTGGAACGAGCTCCCTGCCGCTCTCAGGACCGCAGTCGCTCACTATCTTCCGAAAAATACTCAAGACGCACCTGTTCAGAGTCCACCTCGACTCTGCATAGCCACCCTCCCCCTTCTGGCCACCATTGTACACTGTATTGTGTTGTATTGTATTGTATTGTATTGTATTGTATTGTATTGTATTGTATTGTATTGTATTGTAGTACTTAACTGTGTAGCAACTGCAGTAGCTGCTATCATTGCTGTAACACGGGGAATTGGTTAGCCTAGCGATTGTTGAACTTGCACTTGGTTCTATGAACATCCTTTCTGTACCGACAGCGATAGATTGATGCACTTCTTATGACAAATGTACTTATTGTAAGTCGCTTTGGATAGAAGTGTCTGCTAAATGCCCTAAATGTAAAACTGGGCGCACTGACTGCGTAATGTCAGCCACCATATTTCAATGCACTGGTTGCCAGTGCTTGGACCAAATGTGACATGTTCGATTTCAAGTTGACCCTCTGAAAAGTGCAGGAATCTTTGCACTTCGGCCAAACGAACATTTTCTGTCCCTAAATCTACCCGTAATCGTTCAGGGCAACCTTGAGCTATTAGTACAGCATCCATGAAATAACCAGCAATCACGTTCGGATCAAGATTAGTTTTGTATGCCTCCAGCCAGATGAGACTCCTAGAAAAACCATCTATGCATCCACTTATACAGATCTCATACGGTTTAAGTTCGTCATAGCCGTCAATGTGCCAGACGTAATAGGGACCCCGGCTGTGATATACTCTCCGCCGTAGTCTATTTCTTGATCTCAGGTCAACTCCCTCACGGTCCGACAGCCGCAAGAGAACACGTACTGTTTCCCTGTCGGTAATAATGCCATTTATCCAAAAATTTTGGTACATCCAACGGTAGCCATGACACTGCCCAGACGTTTGGAGTTGCGCTTCAATGAAAGCTGCCACCTCGGCCTCATCTGTCTTGCCCTTCCTGCGCCACAATCTTTTCTCTCTCAGAATCCTTTCAAGTTTCCGCTTGCTCAGCACTACCCCATTCACCTCAGCCAATACTGCCAGAATTTCATCATTTGTATATCGTCTTTGGAAATATTGCTCAATGTGGTGATCCAACTCCATGACGTTACGACACTGATCTTTTAATGTAAACCATCTAGATGCAGCCTACTGTCATGACTTTATATCGCGTTATTATGACTTTTCACCTTCACCTTTCACCTATCCCATAACCCCGGAGGGTCGTTGGGGCACCACAGACGATCTGTTGACCAGCTCTCTCCATCCCTCTCTGTCCTCGGCAGCTCTCATTACCTCACTGATTTTCAAGTGAGTCCATTCTCTGATGTTATCTTCCCATATTATCTTTTGTCTCCCTCGTCTCCTTCCACCTTGTACGGTTCCTTGCAAGATGGTCTTTGCAAGGCCTGAGGATCTGGTGATGTGTCCGTACCACCTCAGTTTCCGTTTTTTAACAATGGTAAGCAGGTCATCATGTGAGCCGATGGCTTGGCTGATCTTTTGCCGAACTTCCTCGTTTGTGACATATTGGGTGTAGGAGATACCCATGAGTCTCCTGTAGCATCTCATCTCCATGCTCTGTATTCTCTTCTGTAGCTCAGCTGTAAGGGTCCAAGTT
Organism: Gadus chalcogrammus; assembly: GCF_026213295.1. Lineage (NCBI taxonomy): Eukaryota > Metazoa > Chordata > Actinopteri > Gadiformes > Gadidae > Gadus > Gadus chalcogrammus. Next base: position 190,987 of record NC_079434.1, on the reverse strand, counting down.
TCGCAAGCATATAGGAAGATTGAGTTGACAAGTGATCGCAGTAGTTTCACCTTTGATGCCAGACTGATGTTTTTGTCTTTCCATATGGGCTGGAGTTTTGCCAGAGCAGCAGTTGTTTGGGCAATTCTGGCAAGGACTTCCTGCTTGGATCCTTCATCGGACACGATTGCTCCCAGATATTTGAAGCTGGACACCGTGTCCAGTGCCTGTCCGTTGACTTTGACCTGTTGTTGTTGGTCATCATTTTGGTTTTCTCAGCATGGATTTCCATTCCATAGGCTTGGGAAGTAGTGTCAAGCCTTTCAACAAGGCTGGCAAGTTCTTTTTCTAGCCCATCAATGTCATCTGCAAAACGGAGGTTGGTAATCGGTCTGCCTCCAATGCTGACCGTTCCTTCATGATCTGCCTGGGCATCCGTCATGATACGCTCCAGAAAAAGATTATAGAGAATAGGGGAGAGAAAGCATCCTTGGCGCACTCCAGTTGTTGTCCTGAACCAGTCTCCGATAGCTACATTTTAGAGAACTGCGCTGGTAGCTTTGTTGTACAGCTGTTGTATGACTCTGACAAGGTTAGGGCTGATGTTATATTTCCTCATGGTTGCCCCCAGTGCCGCATGCCATACCCGGTCGAAGGCTTTCTTGAAGTCTATAAACAAGTGGTAAAGGTGTTGTTGATGCTGCAGATATCTCTCACAGATAATTTTGAGGTTGAATATCTGTTCTGTGTTGCTCCGCCCTACCCTAAATCCAGCCTGTTCTTCAGCTATGATCAATACAGCTTGAGGTTTTAACCTATTCAGTATTATTTTCAGCAGGACTTTGCTGGGATGGCTAATGAGACTGATGGTGCGGTGGTTTTGGCACAGTTGGAGATTGCCTTTCTTCGGAAGTGTGATGATGAGTGACTGGGTCCATGATGTAGGCCACTCACCACTCATGAGTGTCGATCCTGGCTTCTTTCCCTGCTTGTACGAGCTCTGCTATGATGTTGTCCACTCCGGCTGTCTTTCCTTTTTTCAGTGCTCGGACTGCTGTCTCCACTTCTTCACGGAGGATGGGGAGTTTTTCCTCTTCCTCGATGGATTGAGGACATGCGAGGACTGTGGGCTCTCCACCTGCCGTGTGGTTATAGAGCTCAGAGCAGTATTCTGTCCACCTGTCCAGGATTTTCTGTTCTTCCGTTAGGCATTCACCAGTCTTACTCCGAATTGTAGAGACTCTGGTCTGTTTTGCTCTTGTTAGCTCCTTGACAGTTTGATATGCCATCTTGGTGTTGGTATTCAAGCTGTTCTCTATTTCTCTGCACTTTCCCTCAATCCAGTTCTGTTTTGCTGACTGCATGCCTTTCTCGATGCTCCTTTTGACTTCTCTGTAAGCATCAGTTCCTTCAGGTGAGTTCTTACTTTTCTTCAGGGCTCTTCGCTTGTCACACAAGTCAAGCAGTTCATTGGTGACCCAAGGTTTTTTCCTTAGGCAGAGTTTGCCAAGGATTTCAGTGGCTGTTTCGGTTATGACTGTGTTCAGCGTGGTGGTCATGTGGTTGACGTCAACTTCTTCTGTACCTAGGATGAGCAGTGGTGCAAACCTTCCCCCTATCTTTGCCTTGAAGGCTTCTGCCACCTCAGGGTCTCGCAGTTTGTCCAGATCAAACTTCATTCTAGTGCACTGGGAGCTTTTGATCTTCTGTAAACGTAGGCGAAAGGACATCAGGACAAGGTCGTGATCGCTCCCAATGTCTGCCTTTGGAAAGCTGCGTGTCCTACCGGTGTTAACGCTTGAGCAAAAGCGCTTCTTGATCATGATGTAATCGATCTGATTGTGGTACTCTCCACCGGAGCTGTGCCAAGTCGATCGCCTGGAGGCCTTATGGGGCCCGAGTGTGTTCGCCAGCAGTAGGTTGTTGTACCTGGCAAACTCCAAAATCCTTAGGCCTCTATCGTTGGTCACGGTGTTGCCGTGTGGACCACATGCGTCTTTCCAGTTGGTATAGGCATCCTCTCCAACCTTTGCATTCCAATCTCCTTGCACTATCATGATGTCTTTCTTTGGAGTATGATCTAGAACTGCTTGTAGTTGTTAATAAAACTCTTCCACCTCACTGTCCTCATACGTGGATGTTGGGGCATAGACCTAGATGATGGTGATGTTGAATGGGGTTGCTCTCAAACGAATGGTAATGAGTCTGCTTGAGACTGGCCGGCAGCCCATGACAGTGTCCTTAATGTTTTTGTGAACAAGGAAGCCAACACCATGCTGGTGTTTATTTTCCTTGCCGCTGAAATAGAGCTTGTGGCCTGCATCGGTTGATGTTTCACCGAATCCTCTCCAGCGTATCTCGCTGATGCCCAATATATTCCAGTGGTATTGATCCATTTCATGGGTTAGCTCTTCGAGTTTCCCATCAGCAGTTAGTGTTCTTACATTCTAGGTTCCAACAACTATATTGTCTCTAGTGCGGAATCTGCAGAGTTTCCCAGTAGTACATTTTTCACCTCCCGGGTGACCCGGGCGACGACCGAGCCGGTATGGGTAAAGCTGTGGTTGTCATCATGTGATGTGTCTTGGGCGATTTAACCTGGCGGCGCCCATCCCTCTCCAGGTCGGATGTAGTTTAACGTCGTACCCAGGACAAATTATTATCATGACTTTAAATCTCATAACTATGACTTTAAATCTCGTAATTATGACTTTATATGTCATAATTATGACCTTAAATCTCGTAATTATGATTTTTAATCTCATAATTATGACTTTCGATCATGTAATTATGAGATTAAATCTCATTATGAGATTAAATCTCATAATTATGACTTTCAATCTCGTAATTATGACTTTCAATCCTAGGGGTCTCCAGAGACCCGTGGTGTCTGTAGGTACAGCGTAGACATGCTTCCTCCACACACTTCACCAGACACCGTTTGATGCCTTGTCACATCCGACCCAACAACCCAGTTTCACGGAAATAGGTGACACTGTCACGTCATTTAATCTATTAATTTGTGATCTGGGTTCTAATTTAAATGTTTTCGTGCCAAAAAGCATACATTTCTAACAATATGATTGCTTTTGGCCTATCGTTTCTACTTTCACCCTTGATTTTGAGAAATTGTGACAATTCACAGATACATTTAATGCAGGTGCGCGGCTCTGTAGGCAAACCGCGACGGAAAAAAAGGTAGCTGCTTCATCTCTTCTTTTTAAAATGAGTTAGAAATTTGTGCTTTTGGCCCGAAAAAAATTAAATTACGTGTCCCAGATCACGAATGAATAGATTAAATAACGTGACGTGACAGTGTCACGTATTTCCGTGAGACTGGGTTGGACCCAATGACTTCAGGCTATGGAAGCCGCAGGGATATGGAATCTTTATTCAGACTATCTTAGAGGGTCGTTTGAGACACATTACAGAACTGTACCCTTAACTAAAACTAAATCCCATTATTCTAATTGAGGCATCCTTCTACTGCTGGTAGAAGGATGCCAAACAAGAGTAGCCCAGACCACTGTACTATAGCCTATGTTTAAGCTAAGCTATGCAATCAGACTGAACCCTTACAGTAGGGCAGCTTGGCCGGAGGGAGAAGGTACACTTCATACATTTTGAAGAATTGAAAGAATAAAAAACCCTTGTAGTGTGCAAGTTTTGCACACATGTTAGTCACATATTTAATTGTACAATTAAACATATGAAAAACATATGAAAACCAAAACATACAAAGGAAAATCATATGAAACCATATATCGAATAAAACAAAGTATTATTTATTTTTTTAGCACACTTTGCTGAGGAGCGGGGAGTGGATATCCTGGGAGTCCAGGAACACAGAAGAGTGCACACTGATGACCAGATCGTTTACCACAAAGTAGAGAGATGCACGTTCATCATCTTGTCTGCGTGGCGAAACGAGGCCCAGGCCGAAACAGGCAGCGTGGGGCTAATGCTGGGCTCTCGGGCGCGTAAGGCTCTCCGTCGGGTTTACCAGCACACAGACAGGATCCGGTAACCCTTCCTTTTACAGTCCCCTAATTACTAGGTATTTACCCGGTACATGCATGGTCAATCATAGTGTATTACTGGGTAATTACCACTGGTAATAAGAAGGTAAATACAGAGGAATTATCCGGTAAATTATAGTGTATTACTGTGTAATTACCACTGGTAATAAGAAGGTAAATACAGAGGAATTACAGCTGAAGTACTAAGTAAAACCTCCACTATTACCCATCAACTCAACTAAGTAGCGTGTAGTTGTAACTGTTTTAGGTTGGTAATAACTCCGATATTGTGTACTTCTTAGGAAATTAGGCAACCAATTCTTATAAACACCTATTATCCAAGGTTTATGTTGTTAACAGCCCAAGTTTAATGACGCACTATCTAGAAATTAGCATAGTGCTTTCCAATAAAATACTTTTTCTTAGTTATTATTCGTAGCTGCACCCATTTAGAAAGGGTTTATTCGATTTACCACTCTGGAATTACTTACCTGGCAACAACCTCTGCAGGAACAGTTTTCCTCTAGTGTTATGGTACATCTTCTTAAATACTGGGTACAAAGCCGTTTGTTTCCATGGTATTACCAGGTTCTTACCATATAATTTATAATAGATACATTCCATTATCCATGCAGTCAAGACAAACTTGTACCATGTACGTTCTGCGACATTACCAAGTAAAACACACCAATTTACCCAGTAATTAAGCTGAAACTGTACTGTAAAAGGAAGCCTCGTTTATTTCCATGGTATTACCAGGTTCTTACCATATAATTTGTAATACATTATTCCCTTTTCCATGCAGTCAACACAAACTTGTACCATGTACGTTCTGCGACGTTACCAAGTAAAACACGACAATTTACCCAGTAATTAAGCGGAAACTGTATTGCAAAAGGAAGCCTCGTTTGTTTCCATGGTACTACCAGGTTCTTACCATATAATTTGTAATACATTATTCCCTTTTCCATGCAGTCAACACAAACTTGTACCATGTACGTTCTGCGACGTTACCAAGTAAAACACGACAATTTACCCAGTAATTAAGCTGAAACTGTACTGTAAAAGGAAGCCTCGTTTGTTTCCATGGTATTACCAGGTTCTTACCATATAATTTGTAATACATTATTCCCTTTTCAATGCAGCCAACACAAACTTGTACCATGTACGTTCTGCGACGTTACCAAGTAAAACACGACAATTTACCCAGTAATTAAGCTGAAACTGTGCTGTAAAAGGAAGCCTAGTTTGTTTCCATGGTATTACCAGGCTCTTACCATATAAGTTGTAACTGGTTATTCCCTTTTCCATGCAATCAACACAAACCATATATGTTCTGCAACATCGTTCATCAGTAGTTAAGCACTTTAATTGTTGTTATAAAACCCCAAACCACTGTTGATGAAAGTCATATTAAAATTAAACAATCAAAGGCTTATCTTTCAAACAATGCATATCTCACAAACAGGCACTGAACACTGAAGAAATCGGACAAAAAAAAGAGCCGTCCACATCAACTCAATTTAAATGTTACTGATGGTGTTTTCATAAAACACATGACATTGTTATGGCAAGTGACCACAAGGAAGACTGCTTCAACCTCTTCCATTTGAATAAGCGGTGAATGCCATGCAGCAATCTGCCTCTGGGAGCATCTTTGTGGTCGTTCGCAAACCAATGAGTCCACTCGATGAATGAGAGATGACTCTTTAGTGTCTTCTCTGTGAGGTATCCCTGCAGTCTCCATATCTGGGATTTGAAGGCTGACCAAGACCTGACCAGGTACCTCCAAATCTCCCCTTCCATACTGTGATAAAGAATCAGAGGACAAGAAAATAAACATTAGGACTGTCAATTAATTAACATTTCTAGAACATGTAGAACTCAAAGATTATTTTGTTTATTAGTTTAAAAAAGGATGCTGGTCCTCTGGCCATTGTGTTTGGTCATATTGAAAAGAGAAAAAGGCATAGCCATAAATACAGTTAATAGGACGGGAGGGGACAGGCTGTTAGCTCCGGTTAGCAGTTTAGCATCGAGCTAGCGGAGCTTCTGTCATTCAAATAACTCAGACATGTTGTTTAAAACCTATAACACCCAATTTATTAAAATATCTGGATTTAATCGGGCTCTCTCCCATGAGTACAGTTAATAGGACGGGAAGAGACAGGCTCTGTTAGCCCCGGTTAGCGTGATGCTAAAGAGCAGCTCTACCGGAGCATGCCACCTCAACAGGTGCAAGTAAGCCTCCGGTTTGATATTCGCCGGATATTCGGTTTACCACCCAATCGGATTCATCAACATAAGTGCAATACATTACGGGCTTAGTATGTTGAGGACAGTTTAGGACGGCGTATCGCGAAAATCACAAACACATGTTGTCGCCATCGATGTCTGTGCAACAACGTCATTTACGTTCTGGCTGCTACCTGTTTTAGGGACCGTCAACAAGTTACACTCACCGACTGGTGGCAGATACGTTACCATGGAATTGTTTCTGGAATTAAATCATGTAAAATAACATAAAAATCACTAAAAAATACATTTTTTCACGTGATTGTAGTAGTAGTTGCCAATGGTGGGCAGCTACTTACTGCAGGTAACTTTGCTAATATATTGCTAACCCTAACCCTAACCCTAACCCATTATTGTTAAACGGGATGCAGTTAATAATTTCAAATATAGTTTAGTCGATTTTTGTCGAATATTAAACTATTAACTGCATTATGATTAACTATATTGCAATATATTTGTGTGATTAATTTCCTCAAACAATTCCATGGTAACGTCTCTGCCACCAGTCGATGAGTGTAACTTGCTGACGGTCCCTAAAACAGGTAGCAGCCGGAACGTAAATTACGTTGTTGCACAGACATCGATGGCGCCAACATGTGTTTGCGATTTTTCGCGATACGGTGTCCTAAACCGTCCTCAACATACTAAGCCCGTAATGTATTGCACTTATGTTGATGAATCCGATTGGGTGGTAAACCGAATATCCGGCGAATATCAAACCGGAGGCTAACTTGCACCTGTTGAGGTGGCATGCTCCGGTAGAGCTGCTCTTTAGCATCGCGCTAACCGGGGCTAACAGAGCCTGTCTCTTCCCGTCCTATTAACTGTACTTATGGGAGAGAGCCCGATTAAATCTGGATATTTTAATAAATTGGGTGTTATAGGTTTTAAACAACATGTCCGAGTTATTTGAATGACAGAAGCTCCGCTAGCTTGATGCTAAAGTGCTAACCGGAGCTAACAGCCTGTCCCCTCCCCTCCTATTAACTGTATTTATGGCTATGCCTTTTTCTCTTTTCAATATGACCAAACACTGGCCAGAGGATCAGCATCCTTTTTTAACTAATAAAAAAATAATCTTTGAGTTCTACATGTTCTAGAAATGTTCATTAATTGACAGTCCTAATGTTTATTTTCTTGTCTTCTGATTCTTTATTACAGTATGGAAGGGGAGATTTGGAGGTACCTGGTCAGGTCTTGGTCAGCCTTCAAATCCCAGATGTGGAGACTGCAGGGATACCTCACAGAGAAGACACTAAAGAGTCATCTCTCATTCATCGAGTGGACTCATTGGTTTGCGAATGACCACAAAGATGCTCCCATAGGCAGATTGCTGCATGGCATTCACCGCTTATTCAAATTGAAGAGGTTGAAGCAGTCTTCCTTGTGGTCACTTGCCATAACAATGTCATGTGTTTTATGAAAACACCATCAGTAACATTTAAATTGAGTTGATGTGGACGGCTCTTTTTTTTGTCCGATTTCTTCAGTGTTCAGTGTCCGTTTGTGAGATATGCATTGTTTGAAAGATAAGCCTTTGATTTTGTTTAATTTTAATATGCCTTTTAATATTTTAATAACAGTGGTTTGGGGTTTTATAACAACAATTAAAGTGCTTAACTACTGGTGAACGATGTTGCAGAATATATATGGTTTGTGTTGATTGCATGGAAAAGGGAATAACCAGTTACAATTTATATGGTAAGAGCCTGGTAATACCATGGAAACAAACAAGGCTTCCTTTTACAGTACAGTTTCAGCTTACTTACTGGGTAAATTGTCGTGTTTTACTTGGTAACGTTGCAGAACGTACATGGTACAAGTTTGTGTTGACTGCATGGAAAAGGGAATAATGTATTACAAATTATATGGTAAGAACCTGGTAATACCATGGAAATAAACGAGGCTTCCTTTTACAGTACAGTTTCAGCTTAATTACTGGGTAAATTGTCGTGTTTTACTTGGTAACGTCGCGGAACGTACATGGTACAAGTTTGTGTTGACTGCATGGAAAAGGGAATAATGTATTACAAATTATATGGTAAGAACCTGGTAATACCATGGAAACAAACGAGGCTTCCTTTTACAGTACAGTTTCAGCTTAATTACTGGGTAAATTGTCGTGTTTTACTTGGTAACGTCGCAGAACGTACATGGTACATGTTTGTGTTGACCTCATGGATAATGGGATCTATTATAAATTATATGGTAAGAACCTGGTAATACCATGGAAACAAACGGCTTCGTACCCAGTATTTAAGAAGATGTACCATGACACTAGAGGAAAACTGTTCCTGCAGAGGTTGTTACCAGGTAAGTAATTCCATAGTGGTAAATCGAATAAACCCTTTCTAAATGGGTGTAGCTATGAATAATAACTAAGAAAAAGTATTTTATTGGAAAGCACTATGCTAATTTCTTGATAGTACATCATTAAATTTGGGCTGTTACCAACATAAACCTTGGATAATAGGTGTTTATAAGAATTGGTTGCCTAATTTCCTAGGAAGTACAGAATATCAGAGTTATTACCAACCTAAAACAGTTACAACTACACGCTACTTCGTTGAGTTGATGGGTAATAGTGGAGGTTTTACTTAGTACTTCAGCATTAATTCCTCTGTATTTACCTTCTTATTACCAGTGGTAATTACACAGTAATTTACCGGATAATTCCTCTGTATTTACCTTCTTATTACCAGTGGTAATTACCCAGTAATACACTATGATTTACCATGTATTTACCGGGTAACTACCTCTGTATTTACCTTCTTATTAGCAGTGGCAATTACCCAGTAATACACTATGATTTACCATCTATGTACCGGGTAAATACCTAGTAATTAGGGGACATGTGGCTCGATCCAGGATCGAGCCACATGTATGGTACGCCAACTGGACTATATACTTGTGAGGAGAGAGTGGAGGAACTCCATCCTTAATGCCGAACCATACAGTTCGTTCAGCTCGGTGGGTTCGGACCACCGTGTGTAGGAGCCATATATATGTTTTGTTCATACTTCGTATTGGTTTGGTTTCACATATTGGAAGCAATGGGTATTGGACGTTTAATCTGTATTGATTATTTCTAGTTGGAACAGTGTGTGGTCACGTGAGTGTGTATGCCCCCCTATAGGTCAATGGGAGCATAAAGGTGTGCCAAACCAGGAGAAGGAGTGTCCGGTGCTTGCGCATACCATCATTGACGACAACGAAACCAGAAACACAAACACTTAGGCCGTTTCTCAATTCGCGTACTTGTGCGTGCTCGTGTGCTCATGGTCTCGTGAAACGTCATCAGTCGTTGCCCGAGCACTGTTCCAATTCGAAGCACGCATCAAGCGAGTACTGTCGTAAAACCCGGAAGTGTTCTTGATGCGTGCTTGATCTCGCCGTTTCACCGAGCATGCATCGGAGGTGGCTCGTGTGTGCTTGCAACCGCTATAAATCCCAGGATGCATTTCGCCCTCGCAGCAGTACGATGGCGGACAATATGGAGAAGACGCACAACTGTAGCTTAAGTTACTCTTAACTTATATATATATTTATATAATATATAATATAATAATAATAATAATAATATAAGATAATATATAAATATATATAGATAAAGTCGTGTGTGTATAGCTTATACACATGACAGGACACGCATATCTTTTCAATTTTTATTCATTCAGAATATTTACATACATAAAATGAAAGAGGCTGGGATTTTGTTTTATATCATTTGTTTATATTGTTCAGTAGTATATGCCTAAATGAGGCCGTAGCACAGTTAACGGACGAGCAGAGGTGGTGACGTCATCGAGTTCGCTGCTGTTCCAATCGCAGGTACGTACTCGCGTGCTCGCAAGTCTGTGCTTGAAGTACAGACTTGCCAAGTACGTGCTTGCAAGTCATCGAGTCCGTAGTACGCGTGCTAGGAATTGAGAAACGGTCTTAGAACCACTAACCCTGCGTTCACACCAAAAGATGCAAAAAGTTGCCGCGCAGCACGATCCCATTCAAAGTGAATGTAGAGACGCGTTGCTGCTTTGCTGCCGCAGCACTTGCTGCCGAGAAAACCGGCAGAAAAATTTGATTTGCGGCGCGGCAAAATCTGATTTGCAGCGCAGCACACCCGTGCCTGCTGCCGGGCATGGGCGGCGGGCGTGTTCACGTATTTTGCGGCGCGTCAAATGCTGCTCGAGTTGAAATATTTCAACTTTTCGGCAGCAAACGCGTGATGACAGCCACTGAGTGACATGCCGTAACAGCCAATCAGTGTTACTCCCTTGGAGTGACCTAGAGTTCACTACCGTTACATTTATTTAGCAACTCGAAAAAACCCACAAATCAGCATTTTGTAGTGTAGTTGTGTTTACAGTTAAACTAAACTATGAGTATGCTAAAGGGCTAGAATAACAACCCCAAACAAAACCCAGTTGGGTAGCAGGCAGCACCAGCCTTCCAGGCTCCGAATGGTCTCATGAACCCATAAACGAGGGGCATTCCGACGTCTCTCCCTCTTCCACAACAGGTAAAGACATGCAATGCTCGTAATGTCATGGTTGTGAATGAATTCAGATGCACCGCGGGCAAAACTTGCCGTGCCGCGAAACTTCCCGTGCTGCAAAACTGCGGCGACAACGCGTTCGGGCAGCAAATGCATCTTTTGATGTGAACGCAGGGTTAGAACCACAGTTTAACGTACTTTTTACTGCTTGATTGTTGCAACTAAATAAATCATCAACCCGATCAATAAACGTCTCTTGGTTTTCGAGTCAAGATAACAAGGCACCGGTACACCTCGGAAGTGGTGAGAAAGATATCACAAGCTGTGTCAATGGGACCAGTCGAAAAACATCTGGTTAGCCACTACAGTTAGTCAATGATGCCGCTACCTTAGACCTTCTAATGGAATTAAGAAGCTCATTGAGGAGGCGCTTGGCGCAGTGGAGCGCCAAACGCAACAAACTTTCGAACAAAGAAACAAAGACACTAAACCACAACGGAGGTATGTGCGCTTTTTGTTGATTGAATTGGATTATATATGGACTGAACTGTTGGACACCTTTTTTGTGGAATTTTTGAAGCTTTGGTTACGGAGTATTTTTGAGTTATAGCCCGACGTTCATTGTTTGATATGACGCCAGTTGAAATGAAGACTCCTATGCAGTAACGCAATTAATGAAACCCTGAAGTAAGGATTGTATGGATTAAAGAAGATTTTCATTAAACCAAATGGATAATTTTGATTGACTATTTTTTGTCGAACGAAACTACCCCTTATTGGAATAGGATGGTGGATTCCGATCAGGATTTAGGTTTGGGCCCACCCGAGACAGACCTCAAGGAAACGTCAGAGAAGTTACGCTCCACTAGATCGGGTAAACTGTCGCATCTCACTAGGAGAAGGAATATTGTGGATACTTTGATGGATGATGAAACACATTTGGAAGAAATTAAAGGAAATATGGACAAGTTTAATGCTATGTTTGATGAATTCAAATCCAATCACGAGTCTTATCAAGCAACGTTAAGCGATGAGGACAGAAGTAACGATACGACATCCTGGTATATACCGAAGCTTGAACAGATTAATGCTTTTATGGATAATGTCGCAAAGTGGATAGCTGCTACAGAAAGACAGGACACTGAACATGATGTGCGTGTGTCTTCTTCTGGCTTGGAAATAAGTGCTGACGTGAAGTTTCGACCTCCTGTTGATAGGAGCTTTCTATACAGTGACCGAGAGTCGACGGTCAGTAGCGATCAGTTTCATCCACTGAATCTGTGCGCATCCGTGCAGAGGCAGAAAGAGCAGCTCTACTAGCTAAGGTCGCAACTTTGCAAGAAAAGCATGCTTTAGAGGACCAACAAGAGCAATTAGATTGTCAAAGAGAAAAGCTCAGAAAGAGAATGGAGACTCTAGACTTAGAAACTGAATTGGATGCTACTACAGCCAAAATTGAATACTTGAAAAATGCAGAATCACAAGCTGTTAAGGGAAATGCATTAGATGCGATGAATACTTATCTGGAAGAAAATGTTGAAAGTGTTTCTTTGCCGTTTTCGGAACAATTGAGGGATACAAGGCTTAAGGATGGAGTTCAGGTTCAATTCCCTGTTTCACATACTTTACCTCGAACACCAAGAGTTCAGTATTCAACGCGTGAACAGAGCATTTACCCTCTTCAAGCACCATCTAGAAGCTCAGTTCCAAACCCAGGACAAGAATCAGATAATCTTTCCAAAATTCTTGAAAAGCAAAATCAATTGACAAGCCTCTTAATAAAACAACAGATGTTGAATACTTTGCCCAAAGGATATCTTACAGCATTTGATGGAAACGTATTGCAATACAAGTCTTTTATGCATTCATTCGAGCACATGATTGAAAGTAGAACAGACAATAACCAGGACAGACTGCAGTTCCTCATCCAGTACACAAAGGGACAAGCTCAGCAGCTGGTCAAGAGCTGCCAACACATGGATGCCAATAGAGGCTATTGAAAGGCAAGGGAATTGTTGAGTGAACTTTTCGGCAATGCATTTAAAATCTCATGTGCCTACATAGAAAAGGCCCTCTTATGGCCTGCGATAAAATCGGAGGAACCCAGAGCTTTGCAAGACTTTTCACTGTTTTTGAGAAGTTGCTGTACTGCCATGGAACAGCTTGAATGCATGGAAGAATTGGACACAATCTCTAACATGAAAAACATCATCTTCAAATTACCGTATAAATTTTGAGAAAAATGGCGCTCAAAGGCTTGTGAAATACAATTACAACGAAACACCAGGGTTAGAAAGGCTGACCTAGTGACCTTTATTGAGAAGCAAGCAACTATTGTCTCGGACCCGGTTTTTGGAGACATTCATGATCCAACAAGCAGCAGCAAATCCAAAGCCCCAATGAAGCCTATTTCTAAGGGTAGTTTTGCTACACATGTTGATGTTAGGCCGACTCTACAAACACCAGAACACTTGGTAATCCGGTAACCCTTCCTTTTACAGTCCCCTAATTACTAGGTATTTACCCGGTAAATACATGGTAAATCATAGTGTATTACTGGGTAATTACCACTGGTAATAAGAAGGTAAATACAGAGGTAGTTACCCGGTAAATACATGGTAAATCATAGTGTATTACTGGGTAATTACCACTGGTAATAAGAAGGTAAATACAGAGGTAGTTACCCGGTAAATACATGGTAAATCATAGTGTATTACTGGGTAATTACCACTGGTAATAAGAAGGTAAATACAGAGGAATTATCCGGTAAATTATAGTGTATTACTGTGTAATTACCACTGGTAATAAGAAGGTAAATACAGAGGAATTACAGCTGATGTACCAAGTAAAACCTCCACTATTACCCATCAACTCAACTAAGTAGTGTGTGAGTTGTAACTGTTTTAGGTTGGTAATAACTCCGATATTGTGTACTTACTAGGAAATTAGGCAACCAATTCTTAGAAACACCTATTATCCAAGGTTTATGTTGGTAACAGCCCAAATTTAATGATGTATCTAGAAATTAGCATAGTACTTTCCAATAAAATACTTTTTCTTAGTTATTATTCATAGCTACACCCATTTAGAAAGGGTTTATTCAGTTTATTCAGGAAGTTTTTCCCTAGTGTCATGGTACATCTTCTTAAATACTGGGTACAAAGCCGTTTGTTTCCATGGTATTACCAGGTTCTTACCATATCATTTATAATAGATACATTCCATTGTCCATGCAGTCAACACAAACTTGTACCATGTACGTTCTGCGACGTTACCAAGTAAAAGACAACAATTTACCCAGTAAGTAAGCTGAAACTGTACTGTAAAAGGAAGCCTCGTTTGTTTCCATGGTATTACCAGGTTCTTACCATATAATTTGTAATACATTATTCCCTTTTCCATGCAGTCTACACAAACTTGTACCATGTACGTTCTGCGACGTTACCAAGTAAAACACGACAATTTACCCAGTAATTAAGCTGAAACTGTACTGTAAAAGGAAGCCTTGTTTGTTTCCATGGTATTACCAGGTTCTTACCATATGATTTGTAATACATTATTCCCTTTTCCATGCAGTCAACACAAACTTGTACCATGTACGTTCTGCGACGTTACCAAGTAAAACACGACAATTTACCCAGTAAGTAAGCTGAAAATGTACTGTAAAAGGAAGCCTCGTTTGTTTCCATGGTATTACCAGGTTCTTACCATATAATTTGTAATACATTATTCCCTTTTCCATGCAGTCAACACAAACTTGTACCATGTACGTTCTGCGACGTTACCAAGTAAAACACGACAATTTACCCAGTAATTAAGCTAAAACTGTACTGTAAAAGGAAGCCTCGTTTGTTTCCATGGTATTACCAGGTTCTTACCATATAATTTGTAATACATTATTCCCTTTTCCATGCAGTCAACACAAACTTGTACCATGTACGTTCTGCGACGTTACCAAGTAAAACACGACAATTTACCCAGTAATTAAGCTGAAACTGTACTGTAAAAGGAAGCCTCGTTTGTTTCCATGGTATTACCAGGTTCTTACCATATAATTTGTAATACATTATTCCCTTTTCCATGCAGTCAACACAAACTTGTACCATGTACGTTCTGCGACGTTACCAAGTAAAACACGACAATTTACCCAGTAATTAAGCTGAAACTGTACTGTAAAAGGAAGCCTCGTTTGTTTCCATGGTATTACCAGGCTCTTACCATACAAGTTGTAACTGGTTATTCCCTTTTCCATGCAATCAACACAAACCATATATGTTCTGCAACATCGTTCACCAGTAGTTAAGCACTTTAATTGTTGTTATAAAACCCCAAACCACTATTGATGAAAGACATTAAAATTAAACAAAATCAAAGGCTTATCTTTCAAACAATGCATATCTCACAAACAGGCACTGAAGAAATCGGACAAACAAAAGAGCCGTCCACATCATCAAATTTAAATGTTACTGATGGTGTTTTCATAAAACACATGACAGTGTTCTGGCAAGTGACCACAAGGAAGACTGCTTCAACCTCTACAATTTGAATAAGTGGTGAATGCCATGCAGCAATCTGCCTATGGGAGCATCTTCGTGGTCATTCGCAAACCAATGAGTCCACTCGATGAATGAGAGATGACTCTTTAGTGTCTTCTCTGTGAGGTATCCCTGCAGTCTCCACATCTGGGATTTGAAGGCTGACCAAGACCTGACCAGGTACCTCCAAATCTCCCCTTCAAGAATCAGAAGACAAGAAAATAAACATTAGGACTGTCAATTAATGAACATTTCTAGAACATGTAGAAGTCAAGGATTATTTTGTTCATCAGTTAAGAAAGGATGCTGGTCCTCTGGCCATTGTGTTTGGTCATATTGAAAAGAGAAAAAGGCATAGCCATAAATACAGTTAATAGGACGGGAGGGGACAGGCAGTTAGCTCCGGTTAGCCCTTTAGCATCGAGCTAGCGGAGCTTCTGTCATTCAAATAACTCGGACATGTTGTTTAAAACCTATAGCACCCAATTTATTAAAATATCCGGATTTAATCGGGCTCTCTCCCATAAGTACAGTTAATAGGACGGGAAGAGACAGGCACTGTTAGCCCCGGTTAGCGCGATGCTAAAGAGCAGCTCTACCGGAGCATGCCACCTCAACAGGTGCAAGTTAGCCTCCGGTTTGATATTGGCCGGATATTCGGTTTACCACCCAATCGGATTCATCAACATAAGTGCAATACATTACGGGCTTAGTATGTTGAGGACGGTTTAGGACACCGTATCGCGAAAAATCACAAACACATGTTGTCGCCATCGATGTCTGTGCAACTACGTCATTTACGTTCTCTGGCTGCTACCTGTTTTAGGGACCGTCAACAAGTTACACTCACCGACTGGTGGCAGAGACGTTACCATGGAATTGTTTCTGGAAATAAATCATATAAAATAACATAAAAATCACAAAAAAAATAATTTTGTCACCTGATTGTAGTAGTAGTTGCCAATGGTGGGCTGCTACTTACTGCAGGTAACTTTGCTAATATATTGCATTATTGTTAAACGGGATGCAATTAATAATTTCAAATATAGTTTGGTCGATTTTTGTCGAATATTAAACTATTAACTGCATTATGATTAACTATATTGCAATATATTTGTGTGATTCATTTCCTGAAACAATTCCATGGTAACGTCTCTGCCAACAGTAGGTGAGTGTAATTTGTTGACGGTCCCTAAAACAGGTAGCAGCCAGAACGTAAATGACGTTGTTGCACAGACATTGATGGCGACAACATGTGTTTGTGATTTTTCGCGATACGGTGTCCTAAACCGTCCTCAACATACTAAGCCCGTAATGTATTGCACTTATGTTGATGAATCCGATTGGGTGGTAAACCGAATATCCGGCCAATATCAAACCGGAGGCTAACTTGCACCTGTTGAGGTGGCATGCTCCGGTAGAGCTGCTCTTTAGCATCGCGCTAACCGGGGCTAACAGAGCCTGTCTCTTCCCGTCCTATTAACTGTACTTATGGGAGAGAGCCCGATTAAATCCGGATATTTTAATAAATTGGGTGTTATAGGTTTTAGACAACATGTCCGAGTTATTTGAATGACAGAAGCTCCGCTAGCTCGATGCTAAAGGGCTAACCGGAGCTAACGGCCTGTCCCCTCCCGTCCTATTAACTGTATTTATGGCTATGCCTTTTTCTCTTTTCAATATGACCAAACACAATGGCCAGAGGACCAGCATCCTTTCTTAACTGATGAACAAAATAATCCTTGACTTCTACATGTTCTAGAAATGTTCATTAATTGACAGTCCTAATGTTTATTTTCTTGTCTTCTGATTCTTGAAGGGGAGATTTGGAGGTACCTGGTCAGGTCTTGGTCAGCCTTCAAATCCCAGATGTGGAGACTACAGGGATACCTCAGAGAAGACACTAAAGAGTCATCTCTCATTCATCGAGTGGACTCATTGGTTTGCGAATGACCACGAAGATGCTCCCATAGGCAGATTGCTGCATGGCATTCACCACTTATTCAAATTGTAGAGGTTGAAGCAGTCTTCCTTGTGGTCACTTGCCATAACACTGTCATGTGTTCTATGAAAACACCATCAGTAACATTTAAATTGAGTTGATGTGGACGGCTCTTTTTTTTGGCCAATTTCTTCAGTGTTCAGTGCCTGTTTGTGAGATATGCATTGTTCGAAAGATAAGCCTTTGATTTTGTTTAATTTTAATATGTCTTTCATCAACAGTGGTTTGGGGTTTTATAACAACAATTAAAGTGCTTAACTACTGGTGAACGATGTTGCAGTCGTTCAGAACATATATGGTTTGTGTTGATTGCATGGAAAAGGGAATAACCAGTTACAACTTGTATGGTAAGAGCCTGGTAATACCATGGAAACAAACGAGGCTTCCTTTTACAGTACAGTTTCAGCTTAATTACTGGGTAAATTGTCGTGTTTTACTTGGTAACGTCGCAGAACGTACATGGTACAAGTTTGTGTTGACTGCATGGAAAAGGGAATAATGTATTACAAATTATATGGTAAGAACCTGGTAATACCATGGAAACAAACGAGGCTTCCTTTTACAGTACAGTTTCAGCTTAATTACTGGGTAAATTGTCGTGTTTTACTTGGTAACGTCGCAGAACGTGCATGGTACAAGTTTGTGTTGACTGCATGGAAAAGGGAATTATGTATTACAAATTATATGGTAAGAACCTGGTAATACCATGGAAACAAACGAGGCTTCCTTTTACAGTACAGTTTCAGCTTAATTACTGGGTAAATTGGTGTCTTTTACTTGGTAACGTCGCAGAACGTACATGGTACAAGTTTGTGTTGACTGCATGGAAAAGGGAATAATGTATTACAAATTATATGGTAAGAACCTGGTAATACCATGGAAACAAACAAGGCTTCCTTTTACAGTACAGTTTCAGCTTAATTACTGGGTAAATTGTCGTGTTTTACTTGGTAACGTCGCAGAACGTACATGGTACAAGTTTGTGTTGACTGCATGGAAAAGGGAATAATGTATTACAAATTATATGGTAAGAACCTGGTAATACCATGGAAACAAACGAAGCTTCCTTTTACAGTACAGTTTCAGCTTAATTACTGGGTAAATTGTCGTGTTTTACTTGGTAACGTCGCAGAACGTACATGGTACAAGTTTGTGTTGACTGCATGGAAAAGGGAATAATGTATTACAAATTATATGGTAAGAACCTGGTAATACCATGGAAACAAACGAGGCTTCCTTTTACAGTACAGTTTCAGCTTACTTACTGGGTAAATTGTCGTGTTTTACTTGGTAACGTCGCAGAACGTACATGGTACAAGTTTGTGTTGACTGCATGGACAATGGAATGTATCTATTATAAATGATATGGTAAGAACCTGGTAATACCATGGAAACAAACGGCTTCGTACCCAGTATTTAAGAAGATGTACCATGACACTAGAGGAAAACTTCCTGCAGAGGTTGTTACCAGGTAAGTTATTCCATAGTGGTAAATTGAATAAACCCTTTCTAAATGGGTGTAGCTATGAATAATAACTAAGAAAATGTATTTTATTGGAAAGTACTATGCTAATTTCTAGATAGTACATCATTAAATTTGGGCTGTTACCAACATAAACCTTGGATAATAGGTTTTTCTAAGAATTGGTTGCCTAATTTCCTAGGAAGTACACAATATCGGAGTTATTACCAACCTAAAACAGTTAGAACTACACGCTACTTAGTTGAGTTGATGGGTAATAGTGGAGGTTTTACTTGGTACATCAGCTGTAATTCCTCTGTATTTACCTTCTTATTACCAGTGGTAATTACACAGTAATACACTATAATTTACTGGATAATTCCTCTGTATTTACCTTCTTATTACCAGTGGTAATTACCCAGTAATACACTATGATTTACCATGTATTTACCGGGTAACTACCTCTGTATTTACCTTCTTATTACCAGTGGTAATTACCCAGTAATACACTATGATTTACCGGGTAACTACCTCTGTATTTACCTTCTTATTACCAGTGGTAATTACCCAGTAATACACTATAATTTACCATGCAGGTACCGGGTAAATACCTAGTAATTAGGGGACTGTAAAAGGAAGGGTTACCGGTAATCCCTGGTAAAACAGATAGTGTATGTATTTTCTGTACTGGCAAGCTTGAATTAATGACATGTTCTCTTTTTCAGTCGAAGCCACATAATAACATTCCTCAAGCAGAATGGAGTTTGCTTTGGATGCCTAGCAAAGGCTGGACACCTCAGCAGGGACTGTGCCAAACGTCTCCAGTGTTCCGTATGTAACAAACAGCATCCCAGTGTTTTGCATATCAAAGCAAAAGAGGCATCAGTGCGTAGCATACAGGTTTCTGTAAAAACTGATAGACAAACTGGGGCAGGTTACGCACAGAGGTATAAGGATACATTAGCCATTGTACCTGTTCAGTTGAAAATCACCAAAGGTAGTAGGATCATTAACACCTATGCCTTCTTAGACCCCGGCAGCTCTGCTACTTTTTGCACAGAGAATCGCCTGAACAAGATTGACATCAGAGGAAAGAAAACCAACATCTTGTTGAGAACCATTAACCTGGACGAATCTGTGCAGGCTTACATGGTGAATGGATTGGAGGTTAGTGCATTGAATGAAAACAACTTTATCGCACTTCCTGAAGTTTACACTCAAAAGAGTATGCCTGTGGATATTGACAGCATCCCAAGGACAGAAGAGCTCTCTAAGTGGCCTTACCTGAGTGAGGTTCAGATTCCGAAACTTGATGCTGAAGTGGAGCTATTGATTGGAAAAAATGTCCCCAAAGCAATAGAACAGTGGACAGTCATTAACAGTCACGGAGAGGGGCCGTACGCTGTGAAAACCCTATTGGCATGGGTTATCAACGGCCCTTTAGAAAGCAGTGTCATTACAGACGGCAATGGGCTATGTAGTGTTTCTGTTAATAGAATATCAGTAGCAAAATTGGAAGATTTGATAGTGCAACAGTACAATCATGATTTTAATGAAACATTGGATGAGAAAGAAATGTCAGTGGAAGATAGAAAATTCATGAAAATCACTGAGCGGTCCATCAATCTGCAAGATGGACATTTTAACGTAGACTTACCTTTCAGGACTAAAAACCCAGTCATGCCCAACAACCATCAGGTTGCAGAACAACGCCTGATAGGCCTGAAAAAGAAGTTCAAAGGGAATGAGAAATTCAAGAGTGATTACACAGAGTTGCTTGAGGATGTAATAAGCAAAGGACAGGCGGAAGTAGCTGCCACAAGCTGAAGGCACTATTAGGGTGGTTTTTGACTTTGGCGCAACATTCCAAGGAACATCCCTAAATGCTGAACTACTCCAGGCTCCAGACCTGACGAGCACTCTCCTTGGTGTGCTCATTAGATTCAGACAACATCCAGTAGCTCTGATGGCTTACATAAAGTCAATGATTCACCAAGTCAGAGTCACAAAGTCTGATGTTGACTTTCTACGCTTCCTGTGGTGGCCTAAAGGTGATGTATCTCTACCCCCAGTTGAACATCGCATGACCGTGCATCTCTTTGGAGCAGCGTCTTCTCCAAGCTGTGCAAACTTTGCATTGAGACAAACTGCCAAAGACAATAACATCGGTTTTAATCCGTGGTGAGCACTATTGAAAACAATTTTTATGTTGATGACTGTTGGAAGTCTCTTGAAACAGAACAGAACGCCGTGGACCTGATGAAGGACCTTACCCGTGTTTGCCATAAGGGTGGATTCCACCTTACCAAGTGGGTGAGTAACAGTCGTGCTGTACCGTCAAATATCCCAAAAGAAGATAGAGCCACTGAAATGAGTAAACTGGATTTGGACAGGGATAAACTCCCCACAGAAAGGGCCCTAGGACTATTATGGTGTGTAGAGAGTGACACATTCAGATTTAACATCTCTATCAAAGATAAGCCGAACGCAAGAAGAAACATTCTGTCAATGGTCAGTTCTATCTATGACCCACTTGGGTTCCTGTCCCCTCTAACTCTGCCTGCTAAGTTGCTTCTTCAGGATCTTTGCAGAAACAAGTGCAGCTGGGACCAAGTAATATCACCGGCTGCATCAGAGAAGTGGAGGAAATGGATGGCTAGCCTCAATACCCTGGAAAGGTTCACAGTGGAGCGCTGTGTGAAACCAGATGGAATAGGAGCATCCACACAGGCTGAACTGCATCACTTCTCAGACGCTAGTGAACAAGCATATGGCACAGTAAGCTATCTGAGATTGACAGCAGGAAGACACACTGTGCAGGTAGCCTTTATGCTGGGCAAAGCCGGAGTAGCACCAGTAAAGCAGACGACAATACCACGCCTTGAACTTGTGGCGGCTGCCTTGGCTGTTAGAGTAGATAAAATGCTCAGAAAATAATTAGACATCAAGCTCAACATTTCAACATTCTGGACAGACAGCCAGTCAGTATTAAAATACATTGCAAACGAACACACAAGATTCCGTACATTTGTGGCCAATAGAATCTCTGTCATAAGAGAGAACACCATAGTCACCCTGTGGAGATTTATTGGAACAAAGCTGAATTTAGCTGATTTAGCATCTAGAGCAGTGGTTTTCAAACTGTGGGGCGCGCCCCCCCTGGGGGGCGCCAGAGTTCTTCAGGGGGGGCGCGACGTGAGAAATTTTTTTTCCAAAAAAAACCCTGAAAGACGATGATTCAAATCATCAGTCGTACTTCAACTGTAGAAGTAACATAACTAAATCAATTTTCCACCGTTTATCTTCGTGCAAACCATTTAACAAATCTACACACTTGTATCTTCAATAATATCTAAACAGAATTTCGATATCATTTAAAATGTCTTCAGAATCGCAGTTTTAGTTTCATACTGCTTCGTTTTCATTGAAGACGTCAGCCCATTCTGATACACCTACTTCTAGACATCTTAACTCATTCCTTTTTCAACCGTTTACCATCGTTCAAACCATTAAACAAATCTACACACTTGTATCTTCAATACTATATAAACGGAATTTTGATAGCATTTATACTTTTTTCAGAATCACAGTTTTAGTTTCAAACCGGCGTCGTTTTCAGTTGCTGATAATAATTTAGGTCACCATAGCAACGCCGGTAAACAAACCCCGCCGAATAGTCGAATCTCTGGACTGAAAAGGCAGATCTGATTCGACTCAGAAAATTCAGAGTCGGGGAATGAATCTATAAACTGGCAGTTTAAACAGATTAAGATGTTCAAATGTATTTAAAAAAGGTTATGCTAAAACATGCTTAGATAAAGTTGTCAAATTGTGTTGTTTAAAAACGCAAAAAATTGTTGTAATGTTTCAGAAATATGTTTAAAAAATATGTTAATTTTCTTTTTTTAAACGTTTCAAAAATATGTTCCAAATGTTTTAAAATTATGATCGGAGATGTTTGAAATGTGTAAAATAATTAAAATAGCTTTCAAAACACAGGTATTTAGAAAATAAAATTGGGGGGGGGGGCTCAGCTGAATTTTTTTCTCTGAGGGGGGGCTCACTCTCTCACACTTTGAAAACCCCTGATCTAGAGGAATGACTGCAGACGCCTTTGTCGATGCAAATCATGGATCCACCAGAGTTCTTGTGGAAGACAGAAACAGAGTGGCCACATAATCAATCACTCACCCTGGCTGATGCAGAGAAGCTCGTCCATGCCTTTGTCTCCTCCAGGTTGGACTACTGCAATGCACTCCTCATTGGGATCCCTGGCAAGAGCATCCTGAGGCTCCAATACATTCAAAACAGTGCTGCCAGGGTCCTGATGAGGGTGCTCAAGCATGACCACATCACCCCCATCCTGAAATCGCTGCACTGGCTCCCTGTCTCACTCAGAATTGAGTACAAGGTCTCCCTCCTCACCCACCAGTGCCTTCACGGACTTGCCCCCCTCTACCTTCAGGAACTCCTCACCCCCCCGACAAACTCACGTACACTCCGTTCAGGATCCACTCACACCCTCCAAACCCGACATACGAAGCTGTGCACCATGGGTGATCGGGCCTTTTCTGCTGCTGCCCCTAGACTATGGAACGCCCTCCCTGACCACCTGAGGGCTCCACAGACTACAGCTCTTTTTAAACGGAACCTCAAAACCCATCTCTTTAAAAGAGCATTTAGCTAAACTTTCTTTGAGGTTCCCCCTTTTTAATATTTTTTTGGTATTTTTTTCTCTGAAGCACTTTGAGATTCTTGAATATAAAGTGCATTATAAATAAAATTTATTATTATTATTATTATTATTATAATCCGTTAGAATCTTTATCACTCTCACAGAACGACCTAGAGGTCAAGAAGAGCATAGCAATCTATAGTGCTGTGACCAATAAAATTGATAACCCCACATGGCAATTGCGAGAATACTTTTCTGATTGGAACAAGCTAAAAAGGGCTATTGTGTGGTACTTGAAGCTTGGAGACCTTCTTCTTGCTCTCAGTGTGAAAAGAAAGCTCCAGAGTCAAGTTGTACCACAGCCACATACAAGGAGCCAGAGCAAAATGCTAGATGGCTAAATGAAACCCTGCAGGAATGATGCACATTGCATTTCCTTGAATGACTTCATAAGGGCGGAGAAAGCCATCATAATGTTTTGTCAACGCCAAAGATATCCAGATGAAATATCAAATATGGAAAAATCTGCTGGAAAAAGAATTAGCCGAAAGAGTACCATCTACAGGCTGGATCCTGTACTAGAGGATGGAGTCTTAAGAGTAGGAGGAAGACTGCGCAGAGCCTCAATGCCCGAAGAGACCAAGCGGCCTATGATTCTACCCAAAGATCTGCATGTCTCCACACTCATTATTCAGCACATACATCAGCAACTAGGACATGGAGGGAGGAATCATGTTCTCTCGCAGCTCTGAAAAAGATTCTGGATCGTCAATGCCAACTCTGCAGCTCGCAAAATCATATCCAAGTGTGTAACATGCAGACGTTACAGTACCACTCATACATGTGATGTTTATAAGTCGAATAGCTAAATATACATATTTACACTAACTTAGAGTAGATTTAGGCTCCTTTTTGTTTGTATTTCGTAATAGATGCCTATGTACACTATTAGGGGCCGGTGTGTAGGAGCTATATATATGTTTTGTTCATACTTCGTATTGGTTTGGTTTCACATATTGGAAGCAATAGGTATTGGACGTTTAATTTGTATTGATGGAACAGTGTGTGGTCACGTGAGTGTGTATGCCCCCCTATAGGTCAAGGGGAGCATAAAGGTGTGCCAAACCAGGAGAAGGAGTGTCCGGTGCTTGCGCAAACCATCAATGACGACAACGAAACCAGAAACACAAACACTTAGAACCACTTAGAACAACAGTTTAACGTACTTTTTACTGCTTGATTGTTCAACTAAATAAATCATCAACCCGATCAATAAACGTCTCTTGGTTTTTGAGTCAAGATAACAAGGCACCGGTACACCTCGGAAGTGGTGAGAAAGATATCACAAGCTGTGTTAATCGAAAACATCTTGTTAGCCACTACAGTGTCCATGAGGGTGCGACTGAGCCTCAGGGTCCCCAAGCCTAGTCCCAAGATCCGGCACGATTGGAAGGCATTCGCAAACGATCCTGGCCTTCAAATCAGATACACTGAGGAAGTCAGGAATCGTTTCCAGCAGCTGGACAAGGGAGCGGAGCCCAGCAGCGAATATATGAGATTTGTCGCTGCAAACGAGGTGGCAACCAGGATGTGTGTGCCCGTGTTGGAGAGAGCCAGAACCTCCCTGAGGTCCAACCATCCGGAGGTCGTAGCGGCACGAGGAAATGTGGAGGAAGCACGCCTCAACTTTGAGTGTGAACCAACCCAGCAGAGACGTGGGGAACTGAGAGAAGCCAAGCAGCTTCTGTTCAGTACCTACGACAACATCGAGGGGGAGGAACTGATGGAGAAGGTGCGAAGGGAGCAGGCTGCGCAAGGCGAAAAACGGTATGGGGAGGCCTGGAGGGTCATCAACGAAATGACTGGGCGGAAAAGGACAAAGGAGGGACAGGTTGAAGGTCACAGCCCTGAGGAAAGGATGGCAACCTGGTTCAACCACTTCCGAAGCCTTCTGGGTTCAACAGCAGATGGGGCCGAGGAAGAAATTCCACCAGTCCTCCAGAACCTAGACATCGATGATGGTCCATTCACTGTCACTGAGCTAGCCCGGGCGAAAGGCAGAGTGAGAGCTGGAAAAAGTACTGGGCCAGATGGCATACCCCCAGAGGTTTTAAAGAACTGTGACCTCGATGACATCATGCTGGAGTTTTCCAACCTAGCGCTACTGCAAAACAAACTGCCAGAAGTATGGTCTCTCTCCAACATCATCCCGGTGCCTAAATCAGGAGACCTCTCAAAGCCAGACAACTACCGGGGCATCAGCCTGACATGTATCACGGCAAAGATATACAACCGCATGATGCTAAACAGGATCAGGAGCGCCATCGACCCTCACCTGAGGGAGAACCAAAATGGCTTTTGCGAGAGGAGAACCACCACAGCCCAGATCCTGGCACTAAGGAGAATGATCGAGGAGGTGAAGAAGGATAACCTGACATCTGTACTGTGCTTTATCGACTTCAAAAAGGCATTTGATTCAATCCACAGAGGCACGATGGTGAAGATCCTTAAGGCCTATAGTGTTCCTCCCAACCTACTGTCAATTTCTCTATCAGATATTATGTCTAAGACAGATGAGATATTTAGATGCAAAAAGCACACTTGCAGGTCATATATATTTGTAATAAAAGTACGAACAAAGATACATCACAACATGCATCAACAAACAACATAACAGGCATACAATATAATAATCTGAGGCCTCAGATGGGACTTCTCCCGAGTGTACCTTTAGAGTATGAAGTAACACGCAGGGCGAACTCCCATCTGAGGCCTCAGATTATTATATTGTATGCCTGTTATGTTGTTTGTTGATGCATGTTGTGATGTATCTTTGTTCGTACTTTTATTACAAATATATATGACCAGCAATTGCCTGCAAGTATTTTTGCATCTAAATATCTCATCTGTCTTAGACGCAATGTCTGAAAGAGAAATTGCCACGACACTACTCCGGGCTATTGAGACCATGTACGCAGGAACCAGGTCCAAGGTGGTTACCCCAGATGGCAACACTGAGGAGTTTGATATCCTGGATGGAGTAATGCAAGGGGACACACTAGCCCCCTTCTTCTTCATCATAGTCCTGGATTACGCGCTCAGAAAAGCCATTAGTGGGCCGGAGCAGGGCCTCGGCTTCCTGGACTACGAGGATGACATCAGCCTGCTCTCCAACAACGTGGAGCAAGCACAGGAACTCCTGAACAGAGTGGAGCTGGAGTGCGCCACGGTTGGCCTTAGGTTAAACGCCAAGAAAATAGAGGTCATCACCTACAACATCTCACCGGAGCATCAACCGCTGACAACAACTGGTGGCACTGTGCTGAAGGAAGTCGAGGACTTCAAGTATCTGGGCTCATGGGTCAACTCAACAGAGAAGGACCTAAAGGTGAGGAAGGCACTCGCATGGAGGGCCCTGAACGGAATGACCTGTGTATGGAACTCCAACCTCCCCCGTCAAATCAAACTCAGCTTCTTCTATTCAACGGTAGAGTCTGTTCTCCTCTACGGCAGCGAATGCTGGTCCCTGAAGCCAACCTTGCAGATGTCTTTAGACGGGTGCTTAACCAGAATGCTGCGTGCAGTACTGTATATCAGCAAAAGTACACATGTTACCAACAGGATCCTGTATGAAGGAATACCAAGGGTGAGTGAGAAAGTAGCTGCCAGGAGAATGAGACTGGCGGGACATTGCCAAAGACACCAGGACGTCCTACACTAACATACATGGATGTACTCAAGAAGGATGCAGGAGTGCAATGAGGGCCAATGAACTGGCCAGATGTATGGAGAATCGGGATGACTGGAAGCAACGATGGAGGGCTCGTCTGAAGACGACCTAGAGAGAGAGATCAACATTGAGATACTGCTTATTAACAGACAATGTACAACAAAAGATACAGAAAGTACCTTTCTGAGTAATAATAATAAAAATACTATTTGTTTCAAAGTATAATGTACCCTGCATCACCTCAACTGTCATATCATTATACAAAACATGTTTTATTTTAGGATCATTTTCAAAGAAAAAAGTGCACATCCACACATCCACACTACACATGAAGAAACGAACTCCTGCCTCCTCATCTCCTCCCCTCAAACAGACAATACACCAAATAAACAAAAGCCTAGTTTATTGTTACACTTCTAAACTTTTTCACGCTTTTTACATTATGGGCATGTCCACCATTTTGGATACATAGATACAGCCAATCACGCGGCTCATAAGGCCACAGTAGTGCTGCTAGCGTTCGCCACTGCTAGCGTTAGCGTCTGGGGCTACGGGCCTCAGCAGTGTTCCGCTGACGGGGTTGTGGGGGGTGACCTTGATGGGCCGGTTCTCTCCATGGTGGCGGCAGCCCCGCAGGCAGAGCTGGCAGGCGGAGCAGGTGGTGTTGCAGCAGGGCAGATGGCGGCAGATGCTGAAGCGCCAGAGGAACCAGGCCGGGGACCAGCAGCACCAGCACAGCAGCAGGGCAGCGGCCAGCACGCCCAGCGCCACGTACAGAGCCAGCAGGGACACGTGGACCGTGGAGGCTACAGGGGGGGGGGTGTGGGGGAGAGACATGAAGGATGGGTCACTTCATCCTGCTCACCTCTCCTGGTTTTACTGAACAGCTCACCCTGATGAGGGTAAAGACAGAAGAGTACAGAGCCCGGAATGTCTTGCTCCCCGTATCGTTCAAGAGACATTCTGCTGATCCGAAACACATGTGGATAAAGCTTCAGAAGGAATTATTTATGAATGTATTTCTACAGTGTTGATTTGATACCTTTTTCAAATCACATTAGTGTCCTCCCACCATGAACATCTGACTAGTGCTGGCCAAGTCTGTAATTGCTCTTCGCCAGTTAAGAGGTTACAGACCGATGCATCCAGCCCCCAATTGGTCCGAACAAATATGAAGCGAAGGAGAGAGTTCCCCTCAATCCAGACTGGAGCTGGTCTGCTACCAGACTTGAGATGAATTATTCCAAATCAGATTTGTAAATCACATCCGATTAGATGTGATTAGACGTGTGAGGCGTTTGTGGTGGCAGCGGCACCCTCACCGGTGGCTGACTCCAGGTTGTGCGCACTGTCCGACGCGCCACAGTTTATACCTGTGGAGGCCGGCGCTGTCAGGACAGACGCTCCAGTTGCAATGGTGGGCGGCGATGTGTGAGCTACCAACTGACCTAGGAAAAGGAAATTCAGAAGATTCTGTTTAAGTTTACGTGGAAGAAAAAGTCATCTTAAATTATGCTCCAATATTTAGTTTATATTGGAACTAATATGTTGTGTGGTGTTTTGGAGAATGATTAATGTTAGCATAATATCATCACTCAACTGCCCTTTACAGATAGCTGGCTGACCTTTGCATCCAGAAGTCAGGTTCTCTTCCAGGTCGCTTCCATCCCCACAGTTGTCAATTCCTTTGTCATCACACACCAGACTCAGAGGAATACACTTGCCATTGCGACAGGTAAAGTACGGCTCCCCATTGCATTCGGATTATCGTATTAGTCTGAATATAAGACGACCCCCCGTTTTTCAACACAAACATTTAGAAAAAAAGATTTGCAGTCCAGATTTGCAGAACAAAGAACTTAATTTTATTTTAAAATAACAATATTAAAAACACAGTGAATTAAACACTTGTTATATTAATGACAATAATGATAATGCCAGTAAAGGCCACGGCACTTTCAAGGCAAAATATGTACAGTCTGATTCAAAATTAATATCAAGCAATAATCAAGCAACATTATGAAAAATGTTAAATAACAGAGAAAAAACAGGCCACATATTTAACTAAACGTAAATAAAATTCGCCAAACTTCGCCTCCGATGTCTCTCTATCCCTCACACACGTCCTCTGCCCCGCTGTGTTCGCTCTCGCTGTCATCGCTCCCCAGCTGCTCCGTTTCCACCGGCTCCTCCCAAAGCGCGTTTTCTCTGACGTATTCAAAAACTCTCCGGTCAACCTCACTGAAACGACCACTTTGAGGACCACGTAGGATTTGCGCTGACTGTTGTCATCTTTGAGACGTTGTTTTGGTGCTCGCCATCTTCTTACCTTACACTCTGTGACCCAGAACTTCTTGCCAGCTTGGCAGTTGTTACTTGACTCTGCCTTATTGCAACCCGGTATCACGCGATTGCGTGCTCATGCGCACGAACGTTAATCTATTGAAGCGTGTTCCAGAGTACGATAGTCCGACTTTTTGCGTGCTACACAGAACGAAATGTAAACCAATGCTTTCTGAATGGGAGTGTTGTCAGACAATGAACGTGCTCCACAAAACGGTACGAGAGAGAGAAAGAGAGAGAGGGAGGTACAGAGAGAGAGAGAGAGAGCGAGAGAGAGGCTTCAGAAAGGGTGTGCGCAGATAGTACAGTGCACCCTAGTTATGTTCAGTGTTGGGAAAGTTACTTCCAAAATGTAATATATTTCATATTACTAGTTACTTGCATTCGAAAGTAATAAGTTTCTTTACAATATTACCTTCTGTGTAGAGTAATAAGTAATAAGTTACTTATTACTTTCACCAAAATAAACATTCAGGACAAGGCGGAGGGGGGGGGGCAAACATTAAAGTCTAATGAGGTCTATATTGCATCTGCATGTAGTGTGTACCATGAATAGCTGAATTACAATAATGTTATGATATAGATTAATTAAACAACCAAAACCTTTACACGACATGACACAAACACTTTTTCTATGCCTCATTTATTAGCTCCTTAGTTACAAAGTGCAGCCACACAAACATTTAACAAAAAAAGTTTCATTTCCATGAAATCAAACATGTTAATAGTTTATACTATTTCAATAATAAAATAAAAGTGCACTTCAAGAATGACGTCTAACAGCCACCAGACAGGGCATGTTTTGTAATTAAGTATTTTAGAACCTGAGCATATATCCTGCCCTGAAATAGCAGTAAATAGCAGTAATAAAAAAGAGCATGAGAACAGCATAAATAATGAAACACATTCGACATTTCAGTCCCACAGAGACTTTTCAGGGAACTTATGCTTAGAGCCTATTAATGTTTTGGTTAGGACCAAACAACAAAGTCTTAATAGACAAAATATACAGCCAAACAAGGGCTGGAGTCTGTGTGGCTCGGATTGTAACCAAGCCCCCAGGAACACTGCATACTTCCGCAATCCACCAGTGCTCAGCGGCCAAGCCTGGTATTGCAGCTGTTTAAGCGGGCTGTGGACGGGTCCCTCAAATCATGGGACCCAGAAGTAGATATCTCCGTTCACTCCAATACAAGTGGGGAACAGGAATGTGTCCGCAAAAAATGTCTGGATATCAATCAAAGGCTAATAATTACCTTCATGCCATGTCCTCAAAACGCCACCTCAAGCGTTTTATTAGCCCTTATCTCGCTGGGGAAGAGGGGTGTGCAGCTGAAAGGAGTCGTAGTGAAACAAATGGCATCCGAGAGGGCCTTTATTGCCTATATATATGTATTGGCTATATATATAATTAGGCTATAATGATATTATTTAGCGTGTAATGAGACAATCTATAGCCAAATTGTCGAAGATGCCCGAGAATCTCTGGGGATATCAGCATGGGAAATCGGCGAATCAGACCCATGAACCTATAAAGAAAGACGTCATCTCAAGCGGGAGAGAAGGTTTGCGGTGCTGGTTTGTGTCACGTAAGTACAGTGCCGTCCGTGTTCCAATACCCGTACTGTCCGTACGTACTAGCCAAAATTTGAGTACGCAGTACGTTCCAATTCAGATCCGGCGAAAAGAAGTGTACTTCAAGGACCCGGATGCCGTACTCAAAACGGGCTAATCGTGAAGTGTGGATCGAAGGACACTCCCCGTACTCAACGGCAGCCATCTTAGCTACGTAGCGAAAGAGGCGGAGCCAGGCTGAGCCAAAGTCGGCGCATTTCCCACATAGTCTGCATTAATAGTCATTTTGTAGTTTTTATAGTTTTTATAGCTTTTTATAGCTGCTAGGCGTAAAGAGTTCACCGTTCAAAGCGGGATGTTTATTGCGGGGGAGGAGCCACGGCGGCAAACGTGATCGTCATTTCCGGTTAGTGCACCATGGAGTACTCGATTTGGAACAGCACTCACATCTGAAAAATTAACGTAGACAGTGCGGATAGTATACTTCCTTTAAGTTTTTCCACTTTCATGGAAGTACGGGTATGGTCTCACGAAAATACGTGACACTGTCACGTTATTTAATCTATTGAAACGTGATCAGGGACACGTAGGCCTATTTTCTAAATGTTGTATTTCAATTGGAAGTAGGCTATTCGTCGTGTCACTAAGCATGACTTCCAAACTAAGGTTCTGTCCGGGAGCGTTCTCCCTTATGGGCTCCGTACAGATCATTCATTGTTGAAAATTGTCTGTGATAATGACAGCTTTTGACCACTCGTTTCTACTTAAAATTGTCTGTGATAACTAACAATACGACAGCTTTTGGCCACCCGTTTCTACTTTCACCTTTGATACTGAGAAATTGTGACAATTCACGGATATATTAAATGCAGGTGCGCTGCTCTGTAGGCAAACCGCGAAGGAAAAAAGGTTAGCTGCTTCATCTGTTCTTTTTAGAATTGTATGTCTTGATGTTTATTTTATCTAGCCATCTATTCTCTGGTTTTTGGCTATGTGAATGCATGTCCGCGTCGATGCCTCGATCGCAAGTCCAGTGTCGCGAGCGGACGTTGCCATGACATCTAGAAATCATACCGTATTTATTGGGTTGTAGTGAGTGTAACATAATTCACCTACAGTATTTTGTTATGTGTTGTTCTTTCAATTGTGTTAGGCATGTCGTTTACTACCTTGGTGGTTCAGGAATCGCTGTCCCTTTTAAGGATTACGAGCGTCCCATGACGTCAGAGCCCATGCGGGATTTGTTTACCTTCAGCACGTTTTTATTTCCTGTTTCTCTCTTACTAAATAAACGAGTCACACAACTGTGTGCTCAACGTGCGAAATTGTATCTCTCACTTATGGCAATTTCCACAAGGTTATCATTAATATTGATGTGTAGGGGTTGTTTATAACTCGTGAATAATATTGTTTAGACCACGGTCTGGGGGAATACTCTGATTCTGATTGGCTGCAGTGCGTGCATTAACTCCTGATATAGCCCTACAGACACCTGCTAAGTAGTTCCAGTCAGTGTTTAGATTCTCTGCCCGAGCCCGAGCCCGAGCCCGACGCGGGCCGGGTCGGGCCGATATTTCCCACCACTATACTCGGGCCGGGCCTTTGATCGAGCGTTTTTATTTTTATTTTACCATTGGTTTATTGGCCTATTCTGAGGAGAAATCTATGGCATAAACAGAAATATTATAGGCCTTTATTACACGGGTCTTCTCAATGCCGTGGAACGCTCCGTTCATGGGTAGTAATCCGGTGACTTGTCTATCCCAGCGTCTTCCGTTGCTAAGCGACGTCACCGTCTTTGCGGACAAATTATTTCTCTGCTGATCAACACTACGAATGGCCAAAAGACTTGTATCCCCCCCCCCCCTTAAATAAATACTATGGCCGAATTATTATTATTATTATTCTCATTCAACTTGAACATGTGTTTTACAGTAGAGTGGTGGAGAGATGACGTATGTTGGCCAACCCGGAAGTGAGCGTCGCCCTGGATTCCCTCGACAAAAAGCCAACGGGGTTTGCCATTGGATTATTGCTGAAACATTTGCATCTTTGAAGCACCTCCTCAAAAACTGAAAATAAATAAATATATAAAAATAACCGTGCTCCAAAGAACGAAATGTAAACCAATGCATTCTGAATGGGAGTGTTTCTCTGATTTTTCCATGCTACACAGAACGAAATGTAAACCAATGCAAATAAAGACTTCATGGTCATAATAATTTAAATATCATTAATATCCTGAGTGTGTAGGGTGGTATTCAATTTCTTTCAACGGGGCTGCATCCAGTCACTTGACCGTTATGGTTGCTATGGTGGTTGCTATCGGTTGCTACCCTCTAATCCTTACATGGCTCTAAAAACCATGCGGCAAAGGAGCTGCCGTCCATTGTGTTGTTTTTGTCGTAAAGAGAAAAGGCAGATATTCCAAGGTATCCTTAAAAGGCAGCTTGGATGTTTTTATTTTCTGCAGTTTAGACTTCTACTATAACCTATTTTGGAAAGCAAAACACCAAGCTCATTGATTTAACGAGGCAGGGTTATTTGAAACAATTGATTAAATAAATATTTGTGAGATGTCATTACTTCTCCTGAGTTTGCTTCCTATTTATGTCGAGTATACACCCCTACTGTCCACAAGCATCCCCCCCCCCTCCCCATATGGATTTGGAGAATTGTTGCCACGTCCCAGTGGTGGAGGTATCATATATATGAAAGAGGGCATTCAATTATACTATAATGATCAATTAGGAGGCCGAAGCCCGAAAGGAAGTGATGCAATAGGTGACTGAGGGTCAACATTTGAGACCCCCTTTTATCAAAGGGGGTCTCAAAGGATGCATACGCTTCAACTTGTGGCTCCAGCCCTACAGGAAATGACTCAGCAAGTGCTCCATCTCGTTGCACCTGCACCCAGCGGCTCGCTTGCAAGATTTTGGCCTGAAGTTCTTCCCAGACCTACACCCTAGCCATCCAACATGCATATCTGAGAATCAGGCCTCTCTTTAATAAGGACAAAAAGTAATGAGAGAAATACACATGAACTTTTTGTTATCTCATAAGCGGCGTGGTGCCGGCTCCTTTTGACCTTTTGACCCCAGACTTCAAAAGCTTGGCCACAGGCCAGCCGTGTCTACACACCTTAAGCCACAAATGTACACCTCCATCCCACAAAAAATGGGGACTAGAAACTAACCTCTGTCTTATCTACATTTACTGTACTGTTGGAGGTCACGCCCCTTTTCCGGCCTTTTCGAGATAGCCAGGGATACTTAAATGTTTACACACATTTCCCGGGGCCCCGAGAACAACATATCCGAGATTTGGAGTTCTAGCCCTTAGAGAAAAAAAGTTTTCCCAAATGGACTGTCATTTGGACAAAACCCCTCAGAAGTGTTACCTGCAAGACCTAATGGTTCAGAATGTGGTGGAAAAACAGTTTTTGAGATAGGAAGGTCCTACCGCCCTGAAATTTGAATACCTTATTCTAGGGCCTAACTGGGACCCCCGCACCGAAACTTGGCCCGGTCGGACACCGAGGGCAGGAAGGGGAGGCCCTTCCTGCCTGAAACTTGGCCCAGTCGGACCCCGAGTGCAGGAAGGTGGGGCCTGGACTTTCATAATCTTCGCTTGGTGAATGTGAAGGATGTTTGGTCGGATGTTATGACGAAGAATCATAATATGAATGGGAATATTCTATAAATGTCTTGATATCATCTTTCGTCTCAACACTTCTGCTGCAGCTGCTTAAAGTCTCACTCCGAAAACCTTAAAATATGAATCAATCCATTAGAAGTATGAAAATATCTTCCCGGTAGCGTAATGGGGCAAACAAGGTGTGGTTTGACATCTACGTTTCGAGGCGATTGCAACAGTGCCACACATGATCATATTTGAATATGTTTCAGGGTAGTAATTAGCTGTCGATTTTGGAGGCCTTGATCAATAATGACCAGCTATAGATTTGCTTCCCGATGGAGATTTCTGACAAATTACGTGTTATTTAGCATCTACACGTTAAGCTGAGTCCAATGAGATCAAGCTCGCCCTCTTGCTACACCAAGATCATGTCCTAGACCTAGGTGTACCATGTAAAATACATGTTACCACCCGCATGCTTGGTGTCATTGGACTCAGCTCAACGTGTAGATGCTAAATAACATGTCATTTGTCACAAATTTCTATCGGGAAGCAAATCAATAGCTGCTCATTATTGATTAAGGCCTCCAATTTCGACAGCTAATTACTACCATTAAACATGTTCGAATATGCTCATGTGTGGCACCGTTGCAATCGCCTGGAAGCGTAGATGTTGAAGGACACCTTGTTCGACACCTCTTAAGCCACCGTGAAGATATTTACATACTTCTGATTGACTAATGAATTGATTCAGCTATTCCCCCAGAAGTCTGGGGTCAAAAGGTCAAAAGGAGCCGGCACCACGCCGCTTATGAGATAACAAAAGTTCATGTGTATTTCTCTCATAACTTTTTGTCATTATTAAAGAGAGGCCTGATTCTCAGATATGCATGTTGGATGGCTAGGGTGTAGGTCTGGGAAGAACTTCAGGCCAAAATCTTGCAAGCGAGCCGCTGGGTGCAGGTGCAACGAGATGGAGCACTTGCTGAGTCATTTCCTGTAGGGCTGGAGCCACAGGTTGAAGCGTATGAGTCCTTTGAGACCCCCTTTGATAAAAGGGGTTCTCAAATGTTGACCCTCAGTCACCTATTGCATCACTTCCTTTAGGGCTTCGGCCTCCTAATTGACCATTATAGTATAATTGAATGCCCTGTTTCATATATATGATACCTCCACCACTGGGACGTGGCAACAGTTCTCCAAATCCATATGGGGAGGGGGGAGGGATGCTTGTGGACAGTAGGGGTGTATACTCGACATAAATAGGAAGCAAACTCAGGAGAAGTAATGACATCTCACAAATATTTATTTAATAAATTGTTTCAATTGACCCTGCCTCGTTAAATCAATGAGCTTGATGTTTTGCTTTCCAAAATAGGTTATAGTAGAAGTCTAAACTGCAGAAAATAAAAACATCCAAGCTGCCTTTTAAGGATACCTTGGAATATCTGCCTATTTTCTAACCATCGGACCCTAGTTTACGACAAAAACAACACAATGGACGGCAGCTTCTTTGCCGCGTGTTTTTTAGAGCCATGTAAGGATTAGAGGGGGCGGTCGATAGCAACCACCATAGCAACCATAACGGTCAAGTGACTGGATGCAGCCCCGTTGAAAGAAATTGAATACCACCCTACACACTCAGGATATTAATGATATTTAAATTATTATGACCATGAAGTCTTTATTTGCATTGGTTTACATTTCGTTCTGTGTAGCATGGAAAAATCAGAGAAACACTCCCATTCAGAATGCATTGGTTTACATTTCGTTCTTTGGAGCACGGTTATTTTTATATATTTATTTATTTTCAGTTTTTGAGGAGGTGCTTCAAAGATGCAAATGTTTCAGCAATAATCCAATGGCAAACCCCGTTGGCTTTTTGTCGAGGGAATCCAGGGCGACACTCACTTCCGGGTTGGCCAACATACGTCATCTCTCCACCACTCTACTGTAAAAACACATGTTCAAGTTGAATGAGAATAATAATAATAATAATTTGGCCATAGTATTTATTTAAGGGGGGGGGGATACAAGTCTTTTGGCCATTCGTAGTGTTGATCAGCAGAGAAATAATTTGTCCGCAAAGACGGTGACGTCGCTTAGCAACGGAAGACACTGGGATAGACAAGTCACCGGACTACTACCCATGCGGCATTGAGAAGACCCGTGTAATAAAGGCCTATAATATTTCTGTTTATGGCATAGATTTCTCCTCAGATTAGGCCAATAAACCAATGGTAAAATAAAAACGCTCGATCAAAGGCCCGGCCCGAGTATAGTGGTGGGAAATATCGGCCCGACCCGGCCCGCGTCGGGCTCGGGCTCGGGCTCGGGCAGAGAATCTAAACACTGACTGGAACTACTTAGCAGGTGTCTGTAGGGCTATATCAGGAGTTAATGCACGCACTGCAGCCAATCAGAATCGGAGTATTCCCCCAGACCGTGGTCTAAACAATATTATTCACGAGTTATAAACAACCCCTACACATCAATATTAATGATAACCCTGTGGAAATTGCCATAAGTGAGAGATACAATTTCGCACGTTGAGCACACAGTTGTGTGACTCATTTATTTTATAAGAGAGAAACAGGAAATCAAAATGTGCTGAAGGTAAACAAATCCCACATGGGCTCTGACGTCATGAGACGCTCGTAATCCTTAAAAGGGACAGCGATCCCTGAACCACCAAGATAGTAAACGACATGCCTAACACAATTGAAAGAACAACACATAACAAAATACTGTAGGTGAATTATGTTACACTCACTACAACCCATTAAATACGGTATGATTTCTAGATGTCATGGCAACGTCCGCTCGCGACACTGGACTTGTGATCGAGGCATGTTCATTCACACAGCCAAAAACAAGAGAATAGATGGCTAGATAAAATAAACATCAAGACATACAATTTTTAAAAAGAACAGATGAAGCAGCTACCCTTTTTTCCTTCGCGGTTTGCCTACAGAGCAGCGCACCTGCATTTAATATATCCGTGGTTTGATACATTGATACAATTTCTCAGTATCAAAGGTGAAAGTAGAAATGGGTGGCCAAAAGCTGTCGTATTGTTAGTTATCACAGACAATTTTAAGTAGAAACGGGTGGCCAAAAGCTTTCATTTGTTAGTTATCACAGACAATTTCCAACAATGAATGATCTGTACGGAGCTCCATAAGGGACATTAGGGAGAACGCTCCTGGACAGAACCTTAGTTTGGAAGTCATGCTTAGTGACACGACAAATAGCCTACTTCCAATTGAAATACAAAATGTTGAAAATAGGCCTACGTGTCCCTGATCACGTTACAATAGATTAAATAACGTGACAGTGTCACGTATTTTCGTGAGACCATACCTGTACTTCCATGAGTATACTTAAAGGAAGTATACTATCCGCACTGTCTACTACGTTAATTTTTCAGATGTGAGTGCTGTTCCAAATCGAGTACTCCGTGGTGCACTAACCGGAAATTACGATCACGTTTGCCGCCGTGGCTCCTCCCCCGCAATAAACATCCCGCTTTGAACGGTGAACTCTTGATGCCTAGCAGCTATAAAAAGCTATAAAAACTATAAAAACTACAAAATGACTCTATTAATGCAGACTATGTGGGAAATGCGCCGACTTTGGCTCAGCCTCTTTCGCTACGTAGCTAAGATTGCTGCCGTTGAGTACGGGGAGTGTCCTTCGATCCACATTTCACGATTAGCCCGTTTTGAGTACGGCATCCGGGTCCTTGAAGTATACTTCTTTTCGCCGGATCTGAATTGGAACGTACTGCGTACTAAAATTTTGGCTAGTAAGTATGGACAGTACGGGTATTGGAACACGGCACTGTACTTACGTGACACAAACCAGCACCGCAAACGTTCTCTCCCGCTTGAGATGACATCTTTCTTTATAGGTTCATGGGTCTGATTCGCCGATTTCCCATGCTGATATCCCCGGAGATTCTCGGGCATCTTCGACAATTTGGCTATAGATTGTCTCATTACACACTAAATAATATAATTATAGCCTAATTATATATATAGGCAATATAAATAATTAGGCAATATATATATATATACATATAGCATTTGTGGTTTTGGCATAAACATAACTAGGGTGCACAGTACTATCTGCGCACACCCTTTCTGAAGCCTCTCTCTCGCTCTCTCTCTCTCTCTCTGTCCCTCCCTCTCTCTCTTTCTCTCTCGTACCGTTTTGTGGAGCACGTTCATTGTCTGACAACACTCCCATTCAGAAAGCATTGGTTTACATTTCGTTCTGTGAGGCACGCAAAAAGTCGGACTATCGTACTCTGGAACACGCTTCAATAGATTAAAGTTTGTGCGCATGAGCACGCAATCGTGTGATACCGGGTTGGTGCATCAGGTGTGCAGCCTCGCCCAGCCCAGTCCAATCAGACTGGGCCAGTTGAGGCTGCTTGAACCAGCCATCCTCAAACTCACTCAATAAGTTAAGATGTTTATCATTTATATACAACATAGTTACAAATACTTGATAACAATTTATTTGGTAAGCACAATATAATGTAGCGCCGACCAGGAAGAACAGGGAGTCAGGTTCTTGGTCAACTAGGGGTCTGTGCCTCATACACCGCTCGACTACAGAACACCCTCTTTTATTGCCTCATTCACACGTACATAGAACAGCACACCTAACTAACACACAAGTCATTCTCGGTGACGGTGGCAACAACAACAGAACAACACACAACAATGAACAATCCCAACCCATTAACAATCCCAACCCATTAACCCCACTGATCATTAATAACCCCAACAACTAGTAACGGACCCAGAACAACAACAATAACAGCAACAATAACACAACAACATGCGCGCCGGGAATCCCCCAGAATCCCCGTCACGAATCCCCGGCACCGGAAGAGAATGAACCCGTTGCGAACACTGGTCGCTACACAGCTCCCATCTGAGGGGTCAGTCGTCCCCGACGACCCCATCACCCGACACATAGTCCTTAAAGTGTTCAGGGGGCCGGCGCCGCCGGTTCGGCCGCTGAGCCCCTCTAGGGGCGACAGCCGCAGGACCAACGGCCCCATCCGGGGAGCCGGCAGGGGAACCACGAGGAGTTCCGTCTCCCTCATCAGCAACAACCGGGGCGAGGGGGCGGTACGGTGAGAGTCTGTCCTGGTGCAACACTACCACACGCCCCCGGGCGCCCGGCATCCGCAGCCGGTACACCACCTCGGACACCCTGTTGAGGATTTCCCCCGGTCCCTGCCAGTGGCTCCGCAGCTTAGGGCAGACCCCCCTCTTTCTGACGGGACAGTAAACCCACACCCTATACTATACTTGGAAGCTCCAAGTATAGCAGCATCAACACAATGATATTCCACTCGTTCTCATCAACAGCCTCTGCTCTGTATAACGCTGTACCCAAAAATGTTAAGTCAATCCCAACCCTGATCCAGTTCAAGGCAGAACTTGACCGCTTCCTACAAACCATCCCTGACACTCCCCCTACCCCTGGATACACTGGGGCAAACAGTAATTCTCTGGTGGAGTGGGCTAGCAGCAAAAGTCAGCTATAGCGGCTACCAACGGGAAAATGGCGGTGGAGACACTTGATGTCTTGGCCTAGGTGTTCTAACCTAAAACAAACCCTAGGTACCCTAGGTACCCTGTCCCCGGGTGTGAACGCTCGTCCCCGGCAGCGAGTGTCATAGCCCCTCTTCTGCCTCACCCCTGAGGCAGCCTGAGCCTGGCGGGTGTAGTCGTGGACCACCAGCAGGCGATCCCTCAGCCTGCGGAAATAGTCCATAGCCGCCCCCCCAGCAATCTCAGGCTCGGGAGGGGACCCGAACACCAGGTCCACCGGTGTCCGGAGCTCCCGCCCGAACATGAGGGCAGCCGGCCAGTGTTGTTTTTGGCAGGCATTTTAGATTTAGTCTTAGTCTTTTTGACGAAATGCTTCTTAGTTTTAGTCCCATTTTAGTCATTTCTATCTTTGAAAGTTTTAGTCTAGTTTTAGTCTGACGAAAACTCAAAAGGTTTTAGTCTAGTTTTAGTCCGACGAAAACTCGTCCACCAGCCTCTCTCTGTAGTGTATGAATGTGTGTGTGCCGTGTGCGTGCAGGCGCAGCTGCGCACGAGCACACGAGCCAGTGTTGCGGGGGGGGGGGGGGGTGGAAGGGTCTCACGTGACGCGTTTTATCCAATCAGGTTGCTTGGATGCTCCCATTGAAACCCATTCTATTCTACGTGAACCACCTACATGTAAGCCGCTAGAAGCAGTTAAAATCGGAGCGGACTGGAGCGGATTGAAATCCCCGCTCCGGCCTTTGAATTTAAAACCGCTCTGCGCTCCAACCCGCTCCAACGTATTTCTTCCGCTCCGCTCCACGCTCCACTCCACGCTCCGCTCCGCTCACATGCTCTCACTAACAATTTAGTCTCGTCTAGTTCTCGTCTGACGAAAATGTCTAAATTTTTCGTCACATTTTAGTCTTTATATGGCTTTGGTGACGTTCGTCTTAGTCTCATTTTCGTCATGGAAAAAAGGGGTCTGACGACGTCATTTTCGTTTTCGTCTTGCCTGACGAAAACAACACTGCAGCCGGCGTGCAGTGACTGGACTCCTGCACTGCCGTCCGATGGGACCACAGGACCAAGGGCAGGTTGCGGTCCCAGTCCCGCTGGTGCTGGCTGGTGAGGATGGCGAGCTGGGTGGCCAGGGTGCGGTTAAACCGCTCCACCAACCCGTCACTCTGGGGATGGAGCGGCGTCGTCCTGGTCTTGTGCACCCCCAGCCGCCGGCAGACCTCCCCGAAAACCTGGGCCTCAAAGTTCCGCCCCTGGTCGCTGTGGAGCTCGGCAGGGACCCCGAAACGGGCAAACATCTCCTCCACCAGCCTCTCCGCGGTGGTGGCAGCGCTCTGATCCGGCACCGCATACGCCTCGGGCCATTTGGTGAA